>NC_048226.1:46784187-47076640 GCF_002007445.2 Ailuropoda melanoleuca
AAAAAAAAAGAATATGGATCTCTAGCGTTCCCTCAGATTTAAAAATAAAACTGGTACCATTCTTTGTATTTTAATAGGTCTTTTCCTATTCTATTTATATTTCTTTCTCTGGGCCACAGCAACCAGAGAAAATACCTAAAGGCTGTGCTATTATCAAAGAGTGATAATTTAACCTTTAGATTAAGGGAGTGCAGCTGTAGCTTGTAGTGCCCTTCCCTATTATAACTTGTGTGGTTCCAGCCTTTTTTTTTTTTTTTTTTTACATGGATCCTAGCTGGCTCTCGCCTAATTTCAAGGATTCTACTGTGACCACTTTCCCTTGACAACTTATTCCTACCTCAAGAGGTCCAGGCTTTCTAGGTGCCTTCTGAACCAGCACCTGCCAGCTCAATGTAAACTTTCATTTCTTGAGTGGCCTGGAGTCAAAGCCAGCTATTCCCAAATCCTTAAAAAATTGTATTCCAAGGGACACTGGGGGCTTGGTCGTTTTAGCAGCAGACTCTTGGTTTCGGCTGGGGTGTGATCTCAGGGTTGAGGGATGGAGCCCCACATCTAGCTCTGTGCTCAGTGCAGAGTATGCTTGGGGTTCTTTCCCTCTTCCCCCTCCCCCTCTTCCCCTGCCCCCCACCACTCACTCACTCATGCTCACACTCTCATGCTCTCTAAAATAAAACCTTTAAAAAAAATTGTGTCTATGGGTTTTTATACAAATTGGATTCCTGTTGGGTTCTTCAGAAGTACCAGGGTCCTTGAGCTACATAACTAGTTAGACTACACCATTATTGCATTAGTTAGCCATTGCTACAATAACACTGTATGAAAGCCTGCAAACTCCGTGGCTTACAACAAGTATTGAATTTTCTTACTCATTTGTCTGCTTTAGGCTGTGGATCTTTACATGCCTCCACGTTCTTCATGGATTGGAAAGTACCTCAGGTATATTCTTTCCATAGCAGAGGATAGGAGTGCAAGGAGCCAAACCATACAAATTTATGGCCTTTGGTCATAGCCACTTATACTGCATGGGCTAAAACAAGTCATATAGCAAAGCCCAAGATTAATGGGATATGTGTGTGGCCAGGGCGGGGTGGGGGAAATGGAGGACATTCACTTCCTATAATCTATTGCAAGATCACATGAGCAAGTGAAGAAATAATCCAGTTCACCGAAACACTCACTGTATGATACAAAAATCAAAATAAGAGTCTTGGTCTGCCTTTTTAACTGAGAACTGATAGTTACCAGAGGGGAGGTGGGTCAGGGGATGGGTTAAATAGGTCATGGGTATTAAGGAGTGCACTTGTGTTGAGCACTGGGCAATGTATGGAAGTGTTAAGTCCCTTTATTGTACACCTGAAACCAATATCACCTCTTTGTTTAGCTGGAATTTAAGTAAACACTTAATGGGTAAAAAATTTTAAAATACAGAAGAGTTAGATCTTTTTTAAAGCAGAGGTATAACTTTCAACCTCACTTCCCATTTTGAGTTACAAACCATATAGAAATCAAACCCTAAATTTACATACACTTTAGAGGGAACGTGTGCTCAAAGGAGGTTATGTCGGCAGATAATGTAGACTGAAAAATGGACAAAATATATTGNAAAATAAAACTGGTACCATTCTTTGTATTTTAATAGGTCTTTTCCTATTCTATTTATATTTCTTTCTCTGGGCCACAGCAACCAGAGAAAATACCTAAAGGCTGTGCTATTATCAAAGAGTGATAATTTAACCTTTAGATTAAGGGAGTGCAGCTGTAGCTTGTAGTGCCCTTCCCTATTATAACTTGTGTGGTTCCAGCCTTTTTTTTTTTTTTTTTTTACATGGATCCTAGCTGGCTCTCGCCTAATTTCAAGGATTCTACTGTGACCACTTTCCCTTGACAACTTATTCCTACCTCAAGAGGTCCAGGCTTTCTAGGTGCCTTCTGAACCAGCACCTGCCAGCTCAATGTAAACTTTCATTTCTTGAGTGGCCTGGAGTCAAAGCCAGCTATTCCCAAATCCTTAAAAAATTGTGTTCCAAGGGACACTGGGGGCTTGGTCATTTTAGCAGCAGACTCTTGGTTTCGGCTGGGGTGTGATCTCAGGGTTGAGGGATGGAGCCCCACATCTAGCTCTGTGCTCAGTGCAGAGTATGCTTGGGGTTCTTTCCCTCTTCCCCCTCCCCCTCTTCCCCTGCCCCCCACCACTCACTCACTCATGCTCACACTCTCATGCTCTCTAAAATAAAACCTTTAAAAAAAATTGTGTCTATGGGTTTTTATACAAATTGGATTCCTGTTGGGTTCTTCAGAAGTACCAGGGTCCTTGAGCTACATAACTAGTTAGACTACACCATTATTGCATTAGTTAGCCATTGCTACAATAACACTGTATGAAAGCCTGCAAACTCCGTGGCTTACAACAAGTATTGAATTTTCTTACTCATTTGTCTGCTTTAGGCTGTGGATCTTTACATGCCTCCACGTTCTTCATGGATTGGAAAGTACCTCAGGTATATTCTTTCCATAGCAGAGGATAGGAGTGCAAGGAGCCAAACCATACAAATTTATGGCCTTTGGTCATAGCCACTTATACTGCATGGGCTAAAACAAGTCATATAGCAAAGCCCAAGATTAATGGGATATGTGTGTGGCCAGGGCGGGGTGGGGGAAATGGAGGACATTCACTTCCTATAATCTATTGCAAGATCACATGAGCAAGTGAAGAAATAATCCAGTTCACCGAAACACTCACTGTATGATACAAAAATCAAAATAAGAGTCTTGATCTGCCTTTTTAACTGAGAACTGATAGTTACCAGAGGGGAGGTGGGTCAGGGGATGGGTTAAATAGGTCATGGGTATTAAGGAGTGCACTTGTGTTGAGCACTGGGCAATGTATGGAAGTGTTAAGTCCCTTTATTGTACACCTGAAACCAATATCACCTCTTTGTTTAGCTGGAATTTAAGTAAACACTTAATGGGTAAAAAATTTTAAAATACAGAAGAGTTAGATCTTTTTTAAAGCAGAGGTATAACTTTCAACCTCACTTCCCATTTTGAGTTACAAACCATATAGAAATCAAACCCTAAATTTACATACACTTTAGAGGGAACGTGTGCTCAAAGGAGGTTATGTCGGCAGATAATGTAGACTGAAAAATGGACAAAATATATTGTCCTGCCATTCTGATGGTATATTGACTATCTAAAATGCAGCATGATGGATTTGGGGTCTATCTAATGAAGGTTAGTGGGAATGTGGTGAGAAGAGCTCCAACTTGGTAGAACCAGAGATTCTGAATTTTGGCACCTAGTGACTGCCAGGTTTGAGCTGCAAATTTCTTAGGCTCTCTGAAACTCTTGTCCTATTCTAGAAAATGGGGATAATACCATTGCTGAGATACTGTGAGGATCTTCAAACAGTTATGTAAAATGCTTAGTACCTGATATTGGCACTCAAGAAATTGCACTACAATTCTGGAGGCATTCATAATAATATACTCTGAGTATTTTAGACTTTACTGTGTTTTTTAAAAACAATTTCTTTAAGATGGCTAAGGTGCAATTTCACTTGAAAATAGGAGGATATCCTCCTAGGAACTCTTCAAAATCTATGATTCAATGATTCCAAAAAGCACATTATTTATTCATTTTAGAAAACCATTTGCCACACTGCTGCATACTTTCAGATGTGCAAATAAAGGGATCCCAGCTGGTTGCTTTATTTTCAAACAACTACAAAGGAAACAGTAGAATTTTGGCTTCTTGGAATTTTCCTTTGAAAATTTTCACAACCATGTGTGGTTGGAATCTGGCATTTATCTTCTGCTTCCACTCTGGAAATTTATATAGCTCTCTAGAATTTGGTTTGGGTCACATAACTTTTCAATTCTTGGTCACAGTCTTCCCCTTGTATAATTTCCTTCCAGTGTGAAAAGCCCGTATACCATGATGTGTCTACACAGCAAGACTTCAAGCATAGTAATTACCCAATGGATTGGAAGAATTCATACAATCAGATCTCTCATGAATAAGGAAACCAAAAACTTTTATAAAAGATTGTTTTATGTGAATGACCAAGTCTGAACATATAGGATATAATAAAAGTCGAATGAATTTTGTAACCACTTCTAAGCATAAAGTATACAGCTCATACACAGAAATCATACCAGTCCAAATGCCCACCTGAACCTTACCAATTTTTAAATCTTCAAAAGCTTGTTTTAAGGACCTTAAAAACTAGCTTTTAAAAATCTAGGTGATATGAGTGGACATTTATATCCTTGTCATATCAGTCCTTTATTGTATTCAAGAAAGCTTCCCTGTCTATACTTTAGGAAAAGTGATTCTAGTAAGAAGATATATTAAAAAAAATTTTTTTGTTGTTGGCTTAAAAAAATCTTTAAAAATCAGCCTCCCCTGTCTTTATTGGAGCTTTCACCTGGTTCTTTGCCTCTATTTTGATGACAACTTTTTCAAAGCTGAACTTTAACTTTTATCTCCTCATATGGCCCTTTGTTAGGTTTTTATTTCTAGAATCTACTAGTTCTAACTCTGATCCTCCGGTCTTACTCCCCTTGACACTGACCCCTTCCCTAAGAAAAACAATACCTGCTTATAATTTTGTGAGTCCAAATATTTTGTGAGTCCAAAGTCCTATTTATTTTGTCGATTGACTGATAGCATGACTTATAGGACTTTCTAGCTACAACACTATCTACCCTTCCTTTCTTTCAACCATGGAGTGGCAGCTCTGTGCTAGAAATTGTTATTCCCCAGAATACAGAAAAGAAAAAAACAAAAAAATCCCAGAAAACTAGCAATTCCAGCCTGTCACCACTGGCATCCAGGCTACTGCTACACGGCCAGTTATCTCACCTTGGCCATGTCTCTTGAACTTTGTCCTTCAGTTTTCTCATCTGCAAAATAGGAGTAATAGTGACGTATGTCAGAGTTGTTTTGATTAAATACTGCATACATGTCTATTGCATAGAGAACCCATAGATTATTCTGTAAGTTATGCTAATACAGTGGCTTCAGGCTTGTCTGGTTACCACTCCTGTCTTGGTCCTTGGCCTCCATCAGACTGACCACCCATTCTGATTAAAAAAAAAAAAAAAGCAGTTTATATGAAAAAGTGATCACAGGCACTGCAAACCTTATTAAAAGATAGGTTCACAAAAATCTGGTTCTTGTTTGCAGAATCTGATGGACTTTGAAGGTCAGAAGCAGATTATTGTTCTGACTTTCAAGGGGTCACTCATAACACATTCTCTATCAGAGCTAAAAATATTATAGACTTATATGGCCTTAAAATTTTGCTTCACCTCATAATGTGGATGCTTTTAAATGGCTGTTTATGGAGCTTAGAGGATGCTTTGGCTAAAAGCTGCATAAGTGGGTCTTCACATGACTAATCCTCACCCTATTGACAATTCTTTGCCTTTTGTTTATGCAATTGCAGAATATAAGGAGATGCTATTTTAATAGTGATGACCTAGGAGTATTCAGCTGTGTGTGCGTTAGCAGAATTAAAATGGTTTGAGTTCAAGATCTGTCCTCATGATCCAAATGTATCACATCTATAGTACTATATACCAAATCATTTTATTCATTGATTAAATTGACAGTTATTGCCACAGACTAGGCACTCAAGATACAGTTACAGAAAATACAGATACACATATAGAAAACCATGCATGTCTTCAAGATACTGATCTAATGGAAAAGACCAGAAATAAACATTTACTAAACATTGTTAACAGTAGTAGAGGTCTACACGGGACGTTGAACTGGGGAGAGGTCAAGAGAATATTCACTCTTTCAAGTGTTTTATGGTCACTGAATTTTCCTTTTTGTTTAGATGCTACATGAATATTGACAACATGCTACAGCACAGCTAAACACACAGGTTTAGATGTGGTCTTTCAAAATGAGGAGGCCAATAAGAATTGGTTCCTCACATTATCAAAAAAAAAGAGCATCTGAATAGAAGAATTTATGGTCAATGGGTTATCTCTACTTTGTAGAAGATACAGATTTTTTCTTAAATTAACACATTTTTTTGGCTTGTTTTGTTCTTTTGATGCCGTGTAGACAACCACAGATATTTGTAGTTCATAGTCTGAAAATGGTGATGAGTATGTGCTCTTGGGATGTCTCAATAGGAAGAGGGTTTGTGAGAAGTGTGGGGGAGGGGGGAAGACCACTAGAATGGGGAGTCTTCTTTATTCACAGTTTTATGAGAAATCAGTTAAGTCATAAACAACCACCAAGTAATTAGAGGAAAAAATATGATTTTCATTATGCCACGAATTGTGTGATTCTCCTCTATTTTTCCCTCCTTGCTAGTTCAGTTTGGTATGATTGTGAAACTCTATTAATAATCATTGTAATCCATTTCAGAAGGTCATTTTGGTTACCCAACAAATGTTTCATGTATGGCTAAGTGATATTATTTAAGAGTGTCTTTTTCTCTGCCCAAAACTATTAGTTTGCTAAGTCTGAAAATCTATTACCAGAATTTAGCTCTATTTAGGACTTTGTAATTTTTGGACATTTCATATAGAAAACAAACTTTAAATGAACACTTCTGCATTAAAAGCCCATAATGGTATTCAGGGTAGGAAATTTAAGGAAAGAGGAATCAATTCTTGCATTTAGGTAGCTTTATCATCTAGCAAAGGATTGAATACAAATGATATCTAAAACACAGGTACTATCTGACAAAAGCTAGGATTTATTCGTTTATTAGACAAAAACCTTTTACTTGTCTGTCATGTTCTGAACACCATGTGAGATTCTGGGGATACTGCCATGAAGAAGGCAGGCACGTAATGTGGCCTCACAATTTGGTGGGGCTGGCAGATTGTTACCAAGAAATTATGAGCCTTTACTATGGGCCAGACACTCTAAAAACAGAGATAGAAGATCCTGCCTCAAGGTGCTGACAGTTTAATGAAGAAGATGGACCATAAATTAAGCAATGACTAAGCATCACAAGAACAGTAATAGAGGTGTAGAAGGACAAAGGAGAGGCCAAGAGAAAGTGCAACCATCAATTTACTAATCCTGTTTCTTTTATTTTTTATTTTAAAGATTTTATTTCTTTATTCGACAGAGATAGAGACAGCCAGCGAGAGAGGGAACACAAGCAGGGGGAGTGGGAGAGGAAGAAGCAGGCTCATAGCGGAGGGAGCCTGATGTGGGGCTCGATCCCATAACGCCGGGATCATGCCCTGAGCTGAAGGCAGATGCTTAACCGCTGTGGCACCCAGGTGCCCCTCTTTTCTGTGTTTTATTATGTGCTGTATAAATATGGGTTTCATTTTTTAGCACAGCTAATATCCATCCTTGGTAAATGACTTATTATACATTGAGTATCATGGATGAAATGAGAATGTAGAAAAACTATTTCTGTTTGTTATCATCAAGGATAGCTTCATGAAAGAGATATCATTTGAGTGGTGTTCTTCTTAAAGACTCCAAGTTCCAGGAGAGGAGGCGGCCAGATTGAGGAATTGATGTGGGACAGAAACGTAGAGACCTTTTAGCACATGGTGAATAGTCTTCTAGGGCTAAATTTGAGGTTGAGTGTTAAGTCAGGAAAATAATTTGCTAATTTTTTTTCCAGGTCTGGAAAAAAAAAAAACTTTGTTTTTTTGATAAAACTTTAGCCTTTGCCTTGAAAACAAACTTTGATAAAGGAGACAATAATGTGAAGAGACCTGATACCTCAGGGAAGAGAGACCCAGAAGGAAGTGATTAAGGCAAACTGAGAAACCGGTGTAAAGTTTACTACCAGCCATTGCACAGATTTGCTTAAACTTATTTGATATTTATGCACCGAATCCCTAAACTTTCGTTGAGAAATTAAGTACTACATACTCAAGTACTACTAGGTAAAGAGAGAAATATAAAATGGTGCATGACTACAATGAACAACACACAGTACTCCAAGCAGTGTAAATAGTGCTGAAATAAACGACACACCAGATGTACAGAAGAGAGTTAATTCTGAAGAGAAGGATTTAGAAAGGATTCATGGATTGGCAGTCTGACTCTAGAGCCTGCAGTCCAAGACCCACTTTCAGTAATATCATAGTTCCTTGCGGCTTGTCTTAAAAGGAGCTCTGGAGAAACAGGTGCTGAAACAATCAGTCGCACGCAAAAGATTTACAGGGTAGTTCTTTTGAAAAAAAAAACAGAGAAGAAAAATAAAAAGAAACTGACCTGTGCCACAGTTACGCGGAGGACGTGACCAATGCTCCAGAAAGCACTGATACCAGGAGAACTCTGCAGAGCTGGGCTAAATTGAGGTAGTTGGGTCAGTCTTTTATTTTCTAGGCATCAGTCAATTATTGGCAGCTGGGAACCCCGTGGAAGCATACACCTGTGGGTGAGGCAGTTGCCTGCAGAGGGGAATGAGTCCCGGTGAAGGCCTCAGCTAGATGCTGTCAGCAAAAGTTTAATTCTGGATGAAATTAGGATGGTAAGTGAAAATCCGATTCCACGCTGAGGAGTTTCCTTTTAATTTTTCCATTGCAGGCTGTAGAAATTTTTCAAGGAGATAAGGTGGCATACATTGACTTAGTTTTAGGAAGTCATTTCTGGGAGCAATGCAATGGATCACTTGACCAGGTGATAGACGCTGGCAAGTGAAACTAGTTTGGAGACTATTCTAATAGTTAAGCCCCAGTTCAAAATAGTTAAGGACTGATTTAAACTTGTGAGAAATTTCCCCAAATCTCTCCAGGCAGAACAATTTCCCTCTACCATTCTTCCATAACACTTCAGTTCTATTTTTATTTTAGCCCTAAACACAATCTGACTTACATGGTCACTAGTTACTAGACTCTGCGTATGTCTCTTTATTGACTGTGAATTCTTTGGGGTCAGTAGCCATCTACGCTTATCTGTATCTCCCATGGAACCATCACTGAGCCATGAATAGACTGAGCGTTTGACAAAAGTGTTTCAAATTGAATAGTTCAAGGAAGAGATGATGAGTTTTTAAAATTGAGTCAGTCACAGGGATGAAGGGAATGGCATTGATGAAGAAGACCCTGAGGAAGTAGAAATGGGAGGAACAGCTTTTGGGACTATGGCATAACTTTGTACATCAAATATACTGAAACACAACAACTCAAGTCCATTTATATTTATGCATTTGTTTGCTACGTTCTCCTGGGTCATTCATAAAACATTCTCCCTCTTTAAGTTTCTCAGTTTGTTTTTCAAGTTACACATCAAATAAAAAGAAAAAAAAATAAGTTGCAAGTAGTTGCTATCCTTTAAACAAATGCTAATTTGTTGCATGCCTGCCTAAGGATTTAAAGCTCAGGTAGTGTTTCTGCCTTAGTGAAACTTTGCTTTTATAAGATGTCTTTCTGCCTATATTACAAATGAACACCCCTAAGTTCTTTGCCAACTCATTCAAGGTCTTAGGACCCCAGAAAAATGTTAAGACTTCCAGAAAATCAAGAGCGAAAGTATTTTCTTGTCTTAGGGTATGATTTGGTCAAAAGAAGATATGGCACGTTAAAATTAAAATGTATCTTGGAAACATGAGAAAGCCTCATATCAAAAGGGGAAAGTATTCTAAAGCTGAGAGGGAGCACATTTTATCTATGAAAAAGACATGATCATGTGGTAGAGCAGAAGGATAGGATGTATCAACAGGAAATACAGAAGGTAAGCTAACCATGAGCAACTCCATGTCCCTGTGTTTTATTTTTCTTGATAAAATTGGAATAGCACTATTTCCTGTTGCAACCACCTCACATATAAGGACCATATAAGGACACAATTAAGTGGAAATAGTTTCTACATTGTAAAATACTATGTCTTAGTTTATATAATGCCTATCCTCCAAATGTTGCAACAATGTTGAAACAACCCATAATAAGAACAATAGAGTCCCAATATTAGAATACATTGTGCTTGGTATTTGATTACTTATAACAAAGACAGCTAAAATTCATGAAGTTTCTACTCCCTTACAAGCTACTGTGCTGAGAATGATTTCATTTAATTCTTCTAACAACCCTCTGATGAAGTAAAATCATTTTGCCCATCTTACAGATGAGGGAACTAAAGTGTACTTGAAGAAATAAAATAACTTTCAAAGATCAGTTAAGTGGAAGATAATATCTATATGTCCTTAGAGCCTAAACAACTGATGTTTAGCAATGCATTGTATTATTAAATATATATAGATGGTGATGGAGTGGTTAAATTGTGAGTGTATGTTGTGTATGTGCATCTGTGCATGTATATTATACATATAGGTATGCATAAATATCTACAGCAGGAAAATTTGATTATCAGAAAATTATACAGCTACAGACATTGAGTGTGTATGTAACTAAAGATAATAATCACCCAGCCTAACCTTCTTTCATTTGTGGACCATATTTGGAAATACTCTACTACATGCAAAACACCATGCTTGATCCTCTAGAGCAGAACTGTCTGATAGAAATATAATGAGAGCCATGTATGTAATTTTAAGTTTCCTAATAGCCACATTGAAAAAGGGTGAAATTAATTTTTGTAACACTACTAGATATAACAAATGATTTCAATCCCTACTTCCCTTGCAGATATAAGGAAAAAAGAACTCAGAAAAATTAAATCACTGCCCTATTTTACAAAAACAACGCTGAATTTTCAGTTTTCAAAGTTTCTGCTGAGCAGCTTTGGACAATCTACACTTTTAGTTGACCAACTTTGTGATAGGAGGTTCTCTTTTCTGAGATGGTTGTATTTTACGTTCAATCCTTGATGAAATCTTAATGAATTTCTCTTCAATTTTTTCCTGAGCTATATTTGTCTCCAATTCATTCTCTCTAGGGATGTGTTCTAGCCAACTAAATTACGAAGCAAAGTGGTTATTAGTTACTCAAATTCAGCAAATATGCATTGATCATCTGTTATATGCCAACTATAGATATAATTGTGAAATAGTTCTTTCACAGGTGGAGCTTATAGTCTAGACTAGAAGAGAGACAAATACACAAACACATATAACAAAATATGAGTGAATTGTTTCTCCAATATTAGAAACAGATACAGTGTGTAGGCACTTTTCCCCTAAATCTGTACTTATTGTAAAACCACTACACAGGAGAACAAGACACGGTTGCATCAAGGATAGTGAAAATAGTAGCCATTGCCTGAGAAGAATGAAGTTTGGTGTTTTGTCAAATGAGAAATTGACAAATATTTAGAATTTTTGGTATGTTTTCAATTTTTAAAATATTTAAAACTTAAAATGATACATGCTGTAAGTATAAATACAACTTATCATCAACTTCTAAATTTGTTGGTCAATTACTCAACAGAAATAGTAAAGAGAGTTGTAGGAAAAGGACTGGATTAAGAAAAGCATTTACACATAATCATGATTAGTGTTAGAGTTTTTATTAAAATGTAGTAAACGTTGATTATTTTTGGCTATGCATGATTCACACACCATTTGTATTGGGACAGAATTCCTCATTGTGTGGGACTTGAGAGTCAAAAAGGAATATTTCTTCTCCAGAATTTTCTTCACAGGCAGCCTAGACTCAACCATAGTGAACCCAGTGCCTCATAAGAGATGTCCAGTGGCTCTGACACCAGCAGTGGCCTCCTAACCAGACTGTTTCTAAATTCTGACCTTGGCTCTTTTCTTGCCTGCCAACTTTCTCTTGCTTCCTGTCATTTCCTGATCCTGATACTGTAGCATTCCTGTTGATTCTCTGAAAAACTAATAACCTACCAATTAGTTTGATTTTGGAACCAATTAGCCAAAATTAGTTTCAGGCATTTATAATCAAGGATCTAACTTGTATAGAAATTGCTACTAGGAAGTATGTCATTGGCCTCAAAGTCTTAGGGCAATGAGACTCTTATCTCTGATTAAACTGGGGTTGAAGGCAATGAAAAATTCAGTAAATGCCCAATCAGTATCTGGTAAACTATGACATGCAATGGCAAAACAACCAATTACCACCTGTGGTTACCATTAATGCAGTGTCCACTAAAGGCAAATTTCTGAGGTTATCACTTTGATGTAATAATAGAACATAATTAAGATCAAGCAATTTCAAGGATGTGGGCAAGGGTGTTTACTTCTAATGGAAATGAATAAAGGTAGAGAAGGAATAGGTCAAAGTTCAAAATTCTTGACTCAAGTTATAAACTAACACTTAGTTCTTAAATTCTTAAAACTGGAAACTTTGTATCACCATAAAGAATTTATCTTCTTTTATAGCTGCAGTGTTGAAAATCAAAACAAAATTTAAAAGTGCAGATTGTCAAATGCATTCATTTGAGTTCACAATAATGTCAGGTCTCCTTATGAAAGTGAATTTAGATTGAGAAGTGATAAAAAATATGAATAGATTATATAGGATGATATGGGAGGATCTGAATGCCTTGATATACCCTGAACCCTAACTCTTACTTCCAGCTATAGATATCTGGTAAGACTGTTTCACCTTTGTATGGAAGATGGTGGAGTCACTTTTTTTTTTTTTTTTAATTTCCTTGCAAGGGAAGTCATTTCTTCTAAAGACTTCTCCACACCTTGACATCTGCAAACTTATTGCCACAATTGGGGAAGGTAATATAAATGGAGGCCAGATTCAAAGTAAAACTAAGAAAATTTCAACCCTAAAGGATTTGGAAGACCTGGAAAATCTTTTTTTTTTTTTAATTTGGAAAAGGTGTATGGAAAGATATTCTGATATACTAAGAATGGAAAACATTAGATCAGGTTGAATTTAACAAACAATTCAATTAAGGTGTTTTCTTGGCTGAATGACTAAAACCTGGATTAAAAGTGGCTTATGATCAATAAATTTGAGATGGACAAAATTCCCTGGCATAATATATGAGAAAGGTTGCAAAGATTCTGAGTGATAGAATTGCTGGAATTAAGTTATTTATTTTTTATTTTTTAAATTTTTTTGTAATTAAGTTATTTGTGATCTATTCACCCATCCTAACCATATTTGCTAAAAGAGTTCAGAAGATATTCTCTTCACCAAGGTCTTGATAAATATATTGGTGAACGGGTGCCAAGCTCAATGGAAAGTACTATAACATTTCAGATTTGGTGGGGGGCTCTGCACCTGAAATGAGCTTCCTGATATCAATGGAGTAGAAAGATCCTTGTGTAGCAGAAGCCATATAAGGGATATTGAACAATCAGAGGCAAAGTGGATGTGGCTACAATGATAGGCAGTGATAAGACCTTGCCCTCAGGTATCATCGGTTGTAGCCTGGGAGTATGTAGGAATGAAGGTGACTTAACCTTGGGATGTCTGGGAACCTGATAGGTCCTGAGAATGTAATTCCCAAATCTAAACTCACAGAGTTCCTAGAATAAAAGTATGTTCAAGGAGGAATATATCAATACCACCACAGATACATACCGTGAATCTTCATCCTAGTCTTCCTCAAAGAAATCTGTGGTCATTTACCAGATAATTATGTATAGGGAGAAGGAAATACCCAGGGTTTTCAAGCCTGTTGGACACTGGCTCTGAGCTAATAATAATTCCTTGGTTATCAGAGGACCACTGTTACTTCACTGGTAAGAGCAGGGTGTAGGGCAATTGGCAATAAGTGGATTTGTCACCCAAATCCTTTCCGAGGTAGGATCAGTGGTACCTTAGCTACATTGTACAGTTGTTTTCAAAGTCACTGATTGCATGTCACTGGAACAACAGGAAAATTGGAAGGGGTGTGGTCTGAATGATTCAATTTTTTCATCAAGGGTGAATAGAATTTCTGCTATCCTGCAGGGTCTGGGAGAAGTGTGGATGGAAACCATGTCCTCTCTGGGGCTCCTCATACTATTACACCTCTAGTAAAAGTTGATAGAGGACTAAAACAACCTTATACATTTAAGATACCCAAGGTTTCAGCTCCCTTAGGAATATGAATATGATTTTCCAATGGGATAATAAGCTCCAGTAAGTGCTGCCTGCTTAAACAATTAGAAATCCTGCACTTGGAATAACTCAGTAATTTATCAGACTATGGGTTGCCTCCTTTTAGAGAGGAATAGATGTATTTGGGATTGTAAATGGGTATTTGAATTAATAGAGTGGTAACTCTTCTTGAGGGGAAGGTTAGAATAGGAAAAAGGGAACATATGGATAATAGGCAACCAAAGGAATAGGTATTTGGTTGTGTTTTTTTTCTACTTATTATATCAAAATTTTTTTTGTTTGCAGTGTGTGGGACTTAGTGGAAAGCAGGGTACTTTTATTCACTAAGAAAACTTTATAGAGATAAATATTTTCTCTCTTTAGTTCTTGGTAATGAGAGCATTGGACATATGCCAATGCTTGGTGCTCCCCCGGGGACAATGCATCTTGAGGAAGTGACTCAGGGATGTGCAATAGTTTTGTGCCTCTTACCTCATTGAAGTCCTCTGATGTACCAAGCATACATGGAGACTTTCCAGGAACAATCTACAGAGAATAAAACTCTGGTCTCCTGGGAATTGTAGGAGGATGGAAGTTATCTGGCTATATGGATAATATTTGTTTTGTTTTGTTTTATAAACTTCTATTCCTCTTGTTCTCAACATTGGGCCTAAACCCTTCTCCTTCTACCAAATCTGGTGCCTACAAGCTTCTTGGGATTTCTGCAGACTGAATCAACTTAACCCTCTCAGATACTCAAAGTGCAAATAACTGTGCTTTCGGTTATAACATCCTCATGAACCCTCAATCCCTCTACTGTACTTTTCATCTAAACCTTGGTTGAAATGTTTCATCCACTGAAGTCTCCTATATGCTTTGTCCTTTTGACCTGATACACTTTTATTTCTTTAATGCAATTTTGGAATGACTT
Source organism: Ailuropoda melanoleuca (assembly GCF_002007445.2). Classification (NCBI taxonomy): domain Eukaryota; kingdom Metazoa; phylum Chordata; class Mammalia; order Carnivora; family Ursidae; genus Ailuropoda; species Ailuropoda melanoleuca. The sequence goes on from NC_048226.1 coordinate 46,799,032, forward strand.
TAGGAGGAACAGAAGATGAATACATCTTGTCAATATACCATATTTAACATTGTGATCCTCACAAATCATCCTCTTTCAATAGGGCACAGCAAGATGATCAGGTTGTTAAAGTTAGTCAAGAGTTGGCAGTGAATAATATCACTGTGCTCTAAAGCATAGGACTCCATCGTTACTAAAGCAAACACGTTATCAGTGATCAGTGATGGTATAGCAACTCCATTCTGGATACTTTTTTTTTTTAAGTAGAATATGTCAGGATCAATGGGGCCACTTTTGCATCAAAGCTTGATTGACTACTGTTAATGTCTGACCCAATTTTGAATTCTAATTTTGAGAATATTACAGGAAAGTCTAGAATATGGACTTGCCAAAAGCTTCTAATTTTGAGAATATTACAGGAAAATCTAGAATATGGACTTGCCAAAAGCTTCATAGGAAAAATTTAATTGACTTTTTATGTTTGCTATAACTTATTCAGTTAAAATACTTTTGCAGACTTTTTTTCCTAGTAAAATTTAAAAAAAAATGTTCTTCCCGATTGGCTGAAGTTGAGAGTATATGTGTGTGTGTTTCTACCCTATCTAAAACACAGAGAACCTCAAAAATTGTACTGGATCTGAAATTCAGATATTTTCATTCCAAGATTAGGAACTAAGATTGTTTCCAAATACCACTACCATCGTTGAATTTATGGCCTTCAGATGCCCTGGACTGTTCCCTTTTGAGGACTCTGACTGAGATTCTGAAATTTCTATAGTTGCCCTGTGAGATTTAAAAGACAGAAGGCTCCAGTAAAGCACAGAGAATATGCCTGTAGTCAAGGGATACGACCTCAGTCAGAAAAACTGGGAAAAAAAGACCATGTCAGTCTTTACTTCCAAGAAAAGCTAGTTGCTGTTTTGATAACGGTAATGTCCCTTTAGTTCAAAGTTACCAGCTATCAAAACAAGTTGCAGTTCACAGCAGACTAACCCTTTTCCATTATGGAGAAGTAGAATGTAGTGTGATTGAGTTCAAATAAAAATATATTTACAGAGAAAACTAGGCCCATGAGAAGCAAGCAGAAATTGGCAACAAGCTAAGGTTTATAAATGTTTGAGCAAAAAATTTCACCATATATGATTTACATTCATAAGACTAAGATATCATTAGAATAATTGTATTAGAAGGAAGTGATATTCTAAAAGATGACTCACCAAAGAGATAGAGTAATAGAAAGCAATCTCTATCAAAACAAAATACAGAATCACTCTTGCTCCATCACATGTGTTAACTGTTCAGCAAAACGGCTCTGCTGTGCACTTGGTATGAGGTTTGAGCAGGAAGTATTATTGTCTGGCATCAGAGCCAGGGCAGGATCCAGCTTGAACCTCCAAGTCATTGCATAAGGAAATATGAAATTGCAGAACAATGTGGGTGGGCAACAGAGTTGACCTGACTCTCATTTATTAAATAAACACAGATTTGACTAGTTGTACTTTTGAGAGCTTTAGCAATGGCATTGCCAAGGTGTAGCACTTGGGGGAGAGGGGGTTGGACCCCATCATAAATCTCCATGAGCAACCTCCTTCAAGTCGCCCCTAATAAATTTATAATCTAAGCAATCTAAGTGAAATCAAGTGTGCTTGCTCTTCAATGTAGCTTCAAGACAAACCAATTAGCCTCCACTTACAAAAACCTTGTCACCACAAGTCCTTTCCATAAGAAATTTTTGGAGCTGCCACCCCACTAAATTTTAGTCCAAGTCTTGAGATTACGTGCAGTGTTGGTTCTTGCTGAAACCAGAACACTAAGAGGCCTCCTTGTTCTTCAGTCCTCCTGTATCATTATTACATTTGCTGGCAGCTACAGCAGGTAAAGAAAACCGTATTGTTTGTGTAGTATAAAAGATGACTTCTTAAAGATGTGCAGACAGCAAAACCCATGCTTAAGCAATTGTAAAAACAAGAAAAACCTGAAAACAATTAGTAATCTATTTATACATATAAAAACTGAAAAATGATTTCTTACTGTATGGATTGGAGAGCGCTCTTAAATTTTTTTCTTTTCAAGCTTCTTGGCAGAGAGAAGCATATTCTGGTTCTAGACGGAAAGGAAATCATAGAGGGAGGTTTCGCAAGTGCATGAAGTGGACACATTTGGGTGAGGCATGCCCATTTTAAGTCAGGTGCACTTTTCCATAATGTTTGTGTAGAAAATAATAAAGTGATACTGTACAACTTTTCATCACATTGCACTGTTGCATTTTCTAATTATAATATTTGTCAGTGTAACCAGTGAAGTTTTAATATTTATAAAATCACTATGCTCTAAGCCTATGAATTTTCATAGTGTTTGAATAAGACAGCTTGTGAGTCAACATTCTTTTGGATTTTGTTTGTCTATTTATTTATTTATTTTAATTCCAGCATAGTTAACATACAGTATTATATTAGTTTCACATATACAATATAGTGATTCAATTATTCCATAAATCACTCAGCATGACAAATGTCCTCGTTAATCCCCACCCCCTATTTCACCCACCCCCTCACTGACCTCCCCTCTGATAATCATCAGTTTGTTCTCTGTAGCTAAGAGTCTGTTTCTTGGTTTCTCTCTCTCTTTTTTCCTTTGCTCATTTGTTTTGTTCATTAAGTTCCACCTATGAGTGAAGTCATATGGTATTTGTCTTTCTCTGACTGACTTATTTTGCTTAACATAGTACTGGAAGTCCTAGCTCCAGCAATCAGACAACAAAAAAAAAAGTAAAAGGCAACCAAATCCATAAAGAAGAAGTAAAGCTTTCACTATTTGCAGATGACATGATACTATATGCAGAAAACCCAAAAGATTCCACCGTAAAACAGTAAGTCGCAGGATGCAAAATCAATACACAGAAATCTGCTGCATTTCTATACACTAATAATGAAGCAGCAAAAAGAGAAATTAGGAAAACAATCCCATTTACAATTGCACCAAAAATAATAAGATACCTAAGAATAAACCTAACTAAAGAGGTGAAAGACCTGTACTCTGAAAACTATAAAGCACTGATGAAAGAAATTGAAGGGGCGCTGGGTGGCTCGGTTGGTTAAGCATCTGCTTTCAGCTCAGGTTATGATTTTAGGGTCATGGGATTGAGCCCCACATCGGGCTCCCTGCTCAACGGGGAGCCTGCTTCTCCCTCTCCCTCTGCCTGCTGCTCCCCCTGCTCACGCTCGCTCTCTCTCTCTCAAATAAACAAATAAAAATAAAAATAAATTGAAGATGACACAAGGAAATGAAAAGACATTCCATGCTCGTGGATTGGAAGAAGATATATTGTTAAAATGCCTATACTGCCCAAAGCAATCTATAGATGTAATACAATCTCTTGGGTTTAGCTATCTGTTATTACCTGAAAGCACTTATCATGTGACCTAAATATGTGAAAGACACTCTGCTGGGTGCCATGTGAAACATGTTCAATGGCACCATGGTTTTTTGAGATTGCAAAGAACTTAAAAATCCATTGAGTCTAACTGCCACAGCTGCCCTGTTTAGACTTGAAGTCGTATTCAGAATATTCCCATGCTGACATAGAGATAGCTACTCTTATGAATAAAACACCAGAAAAAAAATATGTACAAGCTGTTAGGATAGTATTTTTGATGTGGTAGAGTCTGAAAGGTATCATGAAAGCTACATACCCAGAGTAAATAACAAAATTAGTTTTCTTATTTAGTCACTCAAAATATTCTTTCTCTAGCCAGAATATTGAAACTAGTTTCATAGCTTTGTGTCCTCATAGCATGTAACTCTTTGGATTCTTTGGATTTTTTTTTTTTTAACCACAACTGCATCTACATTTCATAAGCTGTCGTTTAACTGGACAAAACTTCTGGCCAGATGTAGCTGGAGTGTTTTTGTGTATGAGCCATTGTCTGCTTATTAAGCATTGTCTGTAATTTCAGTATAAATTGTTGAGCAGACATTGCTGCTTACGGAAAATAGAAGTTGGCCTTAAACACACCAGAGATAAAACGGACAACAATTCTTGTGAGAATCAAGCAATTCTCTGTGATAGTATTAAAAAATCAGCTGAAGGCAATGGATTAAGAGAGGCCTATTTAACCTTGAAAGGAGTTAGATGCATGTGGGTGCTCATAATATTCTGAGGATGGAGAACTTCCCCTGGAGGAAGGCAAAATGAAAGAACTTTTTTTAGATTCCAAATGGAAAAGGAACCCCCCCCCAAATTAAAAAATAAAAACAAAGGGACCTAGGGAAGATCTTCAATAGAGATATCTTGGCTTTCTCAATCCATGAGCCATTTTGCTCCAGTGGATACATCCAAACATAAATTTTATGTAGAGACCCCGTGATTTGGCACCGTGAGTTGGCATATAATCGAACCCACTCACAGGATCTTAACCTTCTCTGCCAGGGGAGTCATCATCTGAATGGGAAAAACCATTGCAAAATTTTCCCTTCATCTAAAAAGAATGACTAATTTTAGATGTATCACAAGGAAGTGTTTTGTTCCAAACATAGTTCCTAGAAATAGTGGGGCATTCCAGTCCAACAGATGAAAACCTTCCTCACAAGAACCAAACCAGTGTGTTCTGCACCACTTGTCTGTGAATCCAAATTGTCTGCTTTTAAGAAGATGAAAAGACAGTTAGGCTTCCAAAAGAATGGATAATTCCCAAATCTCTGTGTAGACTATCTCTAGATTGTAGAATATTTACAGCAAAATTTCATTCCCAGGAGATCTCCTTCTCATCACTCTTGGACCCATCCTTTCTTGCTGCTCTCATTTGTTAAGTGAAAGCACATTTTATCATCAGGCTAAACAAAGCTTGGTTAAACATTTAAATCTGTTATATAATTTTGACAAATTAAAAAAATTAAATGTGACTTTTGAATTAATTTTACAATTATATATCTAACATGTTAGTAAATTTTTAAAAATTTAAATAGAATCAATACTTAAAATTTTTCATTTAAGTTTTAAAGATGCATCATATTTTGAGTTTATTGAACTGAAGATGGAATGCTGAGTCTAATTTTTACATTCTCAATAATTAATTTAGATCAGTAGTTTCATCTCTCTATTCATCTGTATAGTGAAAGAATTGACTTAATTGATCTGTAAATTATTTCCACACCTAAAATTCTTTGATTCTAAATACATGTTCCTTCTCCTTATATCAGAAATAACCAGCAACATCAGGTGGTATTTATTAAGTGCTGAATGACCGTTTTAGATAAGGAGAGAGATATCAGTCCTAGTCAACATGGCAGGATAGATTCATGGAAGATGCATGATTTGAGCTAGGGCGTGGAAGTGATCAGAATTTTGATAAGTTAATTGCAGAGCATCCAAAGCATGGGGGTGTGGTATAAGCTTATGTATGGAGGAAAAAACTTAAGATGTACCCAAGTCAGGAAGCAGACCAAATGGAGAGTTCATTTAGGAGAGGCTAGTATGAAATTTAGAGACCAAAACTGGGAACATCTTTAGTGCCTGGTATACAGAATTTATCCTAAAAATGGGTAGCACATAAACTTTTTTTGCTTTGGAATTGGGTAGTTGGGGGGGGTGGAATTACATGTACAAAAAGTTTTTGGGAAAGAAGAAAGTATTACTCAGTTCCTACTACCTGTCAGTTTCTGTTTTCATCCAGAAGCATGAACAGCTAAGAGTCAATATTATTTTTTTCAAGAATTCATTTTATTATTTCGTTTTTATTCCATGTCAGACTATAGCATGGGGCAAGATGCAGGATTTCTTATATTTGTACATTAGCTCAAATTTCTTATTTTATTATTCAAGCCAATTAATCTGATTACTTCAGGGTTAATATGGAAATTTATTCCTGCATCCTACGTTATTGCTATGGGCTGTATGTCTGTGCCCTTTCAAACTTCATATATTGAAATCTTAACCCTCAATATGGTAGTATTAGGAGGTGGTGCCTTTGGAAGGTGATTAGGTCATGAGGGTGGAGTCCTCATGAATGAGATTAGTGTTCTTATAAAAGAGACCCCAGAGAGCTCTCTCTCCTTTTCTGTCATGTGAGGACAAAGTGAGAAGATGGTCATCTATAAACCAGGAAACAGGCTTTCACCAAACACTGAATTTGTTGGCACTTTGGTCACAAACTTCTCAGCCTCCAGAGCTGTGATAAATAAATTTCTAATGTTTATAAGGCACTCATTCTCTGGTATTCTGTTATAGCAACCTGAATTGACTAAGACAATTATTTAAAAGTCATTTATTTCTTCCCCAAGTATTTCATGTGTGCTACACTTAAGGGCCTGGGCTGAGTTCTGAGAACAGGACAGATACATTTTTCACTTTCTGGGATTTATAGTCTCTTTCCATTTATCCCTTGGACTAACTGGTTTTTCAGAACTTGTTTTTTTATATGATATTGCATATTTTCTTGACAATAGTAAAAAAAAAAGAACTATGCAGTACATATCCACATAGTTAAATGGTTATCAGAAAGCCTTCTTTCTCTCAGGGAATAGTTTGTTGCCAGCACTATTCCATCTCACTTGTGTTGCTAAATCTTCCAAGCTCATAATGAGAAATTCCAAGTATGTCAATTTAAGTAAGGACTTGTTAATTTAAACTCTTTTTTAAAAAAAGATTTTATTTATTGATTTGAGAGAGAGAGAATGACCTGGGGGAAGGGGCAGAGGGAGAAGCAGACTCCCCATTGAGCAGGGAGCCTGATGCAGGGCTCAATTCCAGGACCCCAGGATCATGGCCTGAGCCAAAGGCAGATGCTTAACCAACTGAGCCACCCAGGTGCCCCTAATTTAAACTCTTTTACTTGCATAATTCTCCGTAGAATATGCAGATCTGAAAATTCAAAAATTCTGTAGTTTCTTTAGGGGAAAGGATAAGGAAATGAGCTTGTGTGATGGAGGAAGTAGAGGAAACAACCAGTAGACATCAATGAAAAAAGTGAAGATGGACCCACCATCTTCTAACAAAACTTCAAGACTCATAATGTATCCTTGGAATAGGTAAAAATCTGTATTAGTCCTTTTGTGATCTCATTTCTGCTTCAAGCTTCTCTCTGGTTTTTATTGTAAACTGACTTCGTTTGTATGAAATGTGAAGCAATGTAGAGATCATGCAATGTCACATGGTATTGCTCCCATAGTTTTCCAGTAGGCTGCAAAAGAAAGATTATACTTTTCCTAAGTTAGATATTTTAGCATTATGAGGCACTTAATACCACTATGAAATTTAGCATGGTGTTTATATTAGGGTGGTAGACATCTTTTGCATGGAAAGTCCCTCGGTTACCTAAGTCTCACAGTCCCTGGATCAGAAATTATTATGAAGTTTTTACTAATGGAGTCTTGTCTATGTTTTAAAGGATTCTTTGAAGTTTGTCTTCTTTTGGAATATATACCAAATCTTGGGAGATGACCCAGTATATCTTTGTGATCAGTGCTTTCAATCACATTTTCTTCACTTAAAAGATTTACCAACTCTATCTATGAGCCATATTTCAAATTGCCAATAATATCAGATACATAGTTTGGGGTGGGTCAGATAGTTGCCAGTGCTGGGCCACTTCTTCAGATGTGGGCAAACTATGCCTAACTCTCTGACCTGAACTGCCCCCTATTGTGATGCTACTCATAGCCTGCTTTGTTATTCCAATAATATGTCTCTCCAGGGCTCATAGCAATTCCTACTTTTGACATTTCCCCCTTTCTCATCTTGACACAAATTTATCCTTGTGTTTTGGTATTGTAAACTATGGAAGTCCATCAGAAAACTGAAATATGAAGATACATACTTTACCTCCCTTGGAAACTTTCCTTGGCCATCAGCTAGGCTAGATTTCTCCTGTTAGTATGGAGATTCCTCAAGAAGTTAAAAATAGATAACCTATGACCCAACAGTTGCTACTGGATATTTACCCCAAAGATACAGATGTAGTAAAAAGAAGGGGCACACGCACCCCAATGTTTATAGCAGTGATGTCCACAATAGCCAAACTGTGGAAGGAGCTGAGATGCCCTTCAACAGATGAATAAATAGAGAAGATGTGATACTTATATACAATGGAATATTACTCAGCCATCAAAAATGATGAATACCCGCCATTTGCATTGACATGGATGGAACTGGAGGGGATTATGTTAAGTGAAATAAGTCGAGCAGAGAAAGACCATTATCATATGGTTTCACTCATATGTGGAGCATAAGGAATAGCACAGAGGACCACAGGGGAAAGGAGGGAAGGCTGAATGGGAAGAAATCAGAGAGAGAGATAAACCATGAGAGACTCTGGACTCTGGGAACCAAACTGAGGGTTACAGAAGGGAGGGAGTGGGGGAATGGGGTAACCCGGTGATGGGTATTAAGAAGGGCACATGTCGTGATGAGCGCTGGGTGTTATATGCAACTAATAAGTCATTGAACACTTCATCAGAAACTAATGATGTACTATATGCTGGCTAACTGAACATAATAACAAAAAAAGAAATTATATTTGCCAAATGTCAATAAAAGTTCATGAATTCTTATAATAGAATCTCCTCTACCCTCTTCATTCAATAACTAAACTTCTATCTTATTTTTAAGTTAGGTTCTGAGGATTGAAATTGAGTCACTCTTTTGAGTTAATTAATTCCAATAAGGATTTTTCGAGGACCTATTAGGATGAGTCTATGATTGGAAAGTTTCCTTGGCAGGGAGCATTACCAGGGTGGAGGAACTGTAAAATTTTCTTCCTGTTTTCCAATCAGAAAGGGCAGTATTGTATTTGATTGAACACGGGTGGTCCTCAGCACATTCTCATGAATCAGAAATTATATATGCCAAATGTTACATTGTCATAAAATTAGCAATAGCATATGTGTATGATGAATATCTTTTTATGTGTTTTATCTGCTTAGAAAAGAGAAGAAAGGATATTATAAAATCACAGTGTAAATTCATAAGGTGAATAAAAGTTATATGGATCTATTCAATGAATTCAGCTCTACATTAAATGATTTAAAAAGACAGAACTGCCAGAAGGCTACTATATTTAATGCTAGTGTGGTTTCCTGCTGTTTTTGTTTTTTTCCTCTTAAACTTTCTGCATATTTCATATTCTGAGATTCTTAGGATATGAGATGGTGATTGTAGAATAATTTCTAAGCAATAAAAGCCTCCTTTTTGGAGGCCTACTTTTTCCTTTTCTATTACTTTTATTGAAAGCAAACCAGAGATGAAACAACACGTATAAACGGACGAGAGAGATATTTTTGAAAGAAAGTGTATCTAAAAAAAAATGTATTCTTATAATACTGATATTATTTGCAATAAAATTAATATGATCCTCACTGAGAAGCATGGGAAAATCTTGTGTACATGAAAAATCTGATAACTGGCAGATAAAGGGTTGCAGTTACTTAAAAGAGTGTTCTAGAACAGATTACAAGTCCTTTTGACTTTGAATGGTCATGAAGTAACAAAAGGAATATATAGATTTATTTGGCAATAGCATCAGAAAATTTTGTTGAGTACATACACGGAAATGGGGCAAAAGCATCTTTTGTATAATTGCAATGGGATTTTCAAAAGCAGACTAACATAACAGAGGTAAACCTCTTCTTTATCTTGCCATGGTGATCTTATCATGAATTCGAAAGTGTTTGTCCTAAAAGATCCCATTTTATTTGTGACTTGTGAGCTGGCTACATTTTGGATATTCAAATGTTGGTCATTTGGTTTCTCTCCCATGCAGAGACAAATAGATTTTTAAAAAATCAGAGAAAGGAGGACTCGTACTTTGTCTTTGTTCAATCTATTACTTTAGAAACGGAGGGTGTAACTGGACCCAAGCAAGGATATCTCTTCCCAGGAACAAATAGAACCTCATAAAAGCAATTTGCAAAAAAAGTAATGTGTTGGTCTTAGGAGACATTCTGCACTTGCCAGTGAAACTAGTAGAAAGGGTTGTAGTCACTTTAATTTTCTGGGACCCATCTGTGAAATGGAGCCCTCTGCTTTTTATGATGGGTGAATAATTATGTTGTGTGTGTGTGTGTGTGTGTGTGTGTGTGTGTATACCCACTCTACCTTATTATGACTTACTTTGTGTTATCTCAATTGAGAGAAAATTAAAAGTAATGCTAAAATATTCCACTTATATTTGAGGTTGGCTGTTCTTAAATTATAATATAAAAATGCACTATGTGCCAGTGACATACATGATTATTCATACACCTTGATATTGTATAAAAATGTCTTATAAATACATCATTCTAAACTGCTTAAATTTTCTTCTCATAATTTTATAGACTCATGTAAGGTATACATTTTTATTAAAAGTAGTGATATATGGGGTGCCTGGGTGGCTCAGTTGGTTAAGCATCTGCTTTTAGCTCAGGTCATGACCCCAGGATCCTGGGATCAAGTCCCACGTCTGGCTCCTTGCTCAGTCCGTCTGCCTCTCCCCCAACTCGTGCTCACTCTCTGTCTCCCTTTCAAATAAATAAATCAAATCTTAAAAAAAAGTAGTGGTATATATTGTTGATACGTTATATCGATCACTCTATTTTAAATTATTTTGTACATTACTGCAAGAAGGTTTTGTATTTATTGTTGTTGGGCAACGGAAACATTTAGCTCTTTAACTAATTGATCAAGATTAGTTACTCAATACATTGTTATAAAATATACATAGAACCTTTATACTCTTTAAAAACTGTCTTTTAATACGATCATTTTATAATGTGCCAGTATGAACCTAAAAAAATGTATGATGATATGAATCTCAGGAACTATATTAGTAACAATGCAGATTTAACTTTGATAAGGATAGTTCAAAATAATAGCTTACTTCAGGTGGCATTACCTTTTCTTTCATATTACAATCCCATTGTAAGTAGCGCAGGGCTCATACAGCAGTTTCGTGTGTCAAAGGTCAGGCTCCTACATTTTGTTGCTCCTTTGTTTCTTGGCAGTTACCTTATCTGTAAAGCTCAAAATGGCTTACCACCTTGTTTGTAGTACAAAGGGTAGAAGGAAAGGGAAGGGAGGGCATACTTCTTCCTTTTAAAAGAATATACAAGAAGTTACACATGTCACTTCCATTTACAAACCAATGTACAGAACTTAGTCACATGGTCACACCTAGGTGCAAAGGAAGCTGGGAAACAATCTTTTTTTGCTGAGTGACAACTGTTTGGCTAAAAATGAGAGATTCTATTACTGTGAGAAATTGATAGCTAGGATCGTCCTTTTGGGTCAGACAAATATCCATGTCCATCATTTTCTTGTACACATAGAGCATACCTATTCTTTAAGAAAGGGGAATTCTATCCATTTTTAGTATTCATCAGAATCCTGGATTTTTGAGTGCTGCTCAATCCTTTTCACTATGTTCAGGGTGACTTCAGGAGACAATAGCTTATAAATTAAAAGGCAAATTGTCTGATTCTCTTCAGCATGCACTAAGTATTCAATATTCCATTGTTAAGAAGAATTCAATAAATACAAGAAAATGGAAAAATGAAAAATGTATAGCAAGCATTGGTCTGCAGCACGTATCTAATCCTGCTGGTCAGGAATTGAGAAGACTCCCTGCTCCAGCCATAGTCTCCATTCTTTGGCTTGCTTAGCTGGCAGCCCCTGATTCTGCTGTCTGTGATGTACTCTTTCAATTGTCCTTCCTGGTCCCTGACTTTATCCCCTGGGAAGTTCCTTGTTGCTCATTTCTGCTCCCTGGCCACATCAGTAGTGGGCATGGGGAGGATGCTGCTTTTAGAAATGTGCATCTCTCATAGCTCACACTCTGCTAGGACAGGTTGGAGGTCTAGGTGTTGCTTTAGGTATTGCAACTCCCATCAAAAACAAACCAACTTTTATCTTTTTGTTTCTGGTCCGTGCCATATGAAGGGAAACACAAGAGTTTCTAGGTAAGTGTTTTAAGCCTGAAATCACTGGCCTTTTATTTATTTGCCTCTGTGCTCCACCTACCCCTCTTTTTTTTCCACTTAAGTGGCTACTTTGAGGTCATCAGAAAAAAAATAGGCTTGAGTTTGAAGGCAACCTTCTTAATATCATTTTGGTCTCTGGGCTGGTTCCCATCATGTGACAGAGAACCCTTAGCAGGAGGTGCATGAAAAAAACTTTACATCCTAGTCATTACTCCTTCTAAGTCTGGTTTTCCAATGTCCCTTCTTATATCCCCTTACATTTATGTGTAGAAAAGTTAGATTTTTTTTTAATCTGGTGAGTTTTCAAATCCTGAGTCTCAGTCAGCTTAGACTGCTGATTTAGGCCATAGCAAAATGAATCTCCATTAGCAGATCTGTGTTCTCTGCAATATCTGCCTACAGATTAGCTAGGTGTAGCTTAAGTGTGTCTCTCCCACAAGACTTTGCTGAAAATGGTATCACCAATATACATCAAAAGTTGAAATTTTCTCAGGGTGCCTGGGTGGCTCAGTTGGTGAAGCATCCAACTCTTGGTTTCAGCTCAGGTCATGATCTTATCGAGCCCCATGATGGACTCTGTGCTCAGTGCACAGTCTGCTTGAGATTCTCTCTGCCTCTCCCTTTGCTCCTCCCCTCTGTTTACTCTCTCTTTCTCTCTCTCTCTAAAATAAATAAATAGATTAAATAAATAAATAAATAAAATCTTTAAAAGAAAAGAATTAGCATCGGGAAAGAAAGTTGAAATTTTCTCAATTTTTTCCCTAAAAACTAGTTAAAATATGATAAATACATCATGGAATCACAAGTGAAAAATTTGCCAAATGTTTTTCCATAAGCAATTGCTTTCCAGCTTGCAATCCTTATGTCATTTCTGTCCTCTACCTGGCTGCTAAGCCAATGCCTGAGTACTCACCTGTGCAGAAGTATCTCACTTTGGGAACAAAATTCACATTAGTTGTAATTTAGGGTGTTATAGCAGAAGCCAAAATAGTGATAGCTTAATTAAGAGACAACTACTGGACAGTCTAGGGATCAAATGGCTGCTGCAACATTTTGCTCTGTTATCCCTAAGGGAGTTTCTCTTGTCAGGGTGGTCCAAGAAAATTTATCTCAACATCTGCATTCTAGTCAACGGAAAGGGGAAGGTAACTCCAGAAGGTGGAGCACTTCATTTATATTTGTATCCCTTTGGCCAAACTTTACCTGCAAAAAAGACTGAAAGAAGACCGTGTTTCACTTATCCGTTGCTGTATAACAAATGACTCCAAAACTTAATATGCTAAAATAAGAACGATTTAACCACTTATGTTTTTATGAGTCAGCTGGGCATTATTCAGCTCCATATGATACTAACCTGGTCAGTGCTGCAGTTGCTATCAGATTGCAGTTGGATTTGCTAGCAGGTCCAAAAGGCTTTTCACATGTCTGGGCCTTTGTCCTGTTAACCAGTGCCTTAGCTCTCATCCATGAGGCTTCTCTCTCCTGAAGAACAGCCTTCTTATAGCTTGGCAGCTGACTTCCAAGAGACTGAAAGGGCTGGGATTCATAAGGATTGCCAGGACTCTTAAGGACTAAACCTAGGACTGCAGAGCATCGCTTTTGGCATATATTTTGATCAGAGTAAGTCACAAGTCCAACCCAGATTCAAGGGGGTGGGAAATAGACTCTACCTTTCAATGAGAGGAGTGATATGCATATACATGGAGGAGGGGAATTGTTGGGGACTATCTTTGAAGACTACTTCCCATATTTTGGATGATGATGCAACAAATAAAATTCAGGTCTTTATAATCATGAAAGAAAGAGGAAGAATAGACAATGGAAGACACTCAACAACCTCTACCAGAAGGTTCTTTCATTAGGTTTAAGTCATTGTCCCTAAAATATTCCTGCATATTCAGAAATCATAAATTATTGCACATGGTTTCTATAATTTTAGTGTATTTTTATAGAGTTGAAAATTGATGAAACTTAACATCATTTTGTTTTCAAGCTTACCTGACAGGTATTTATAGTTATGCATTCTTGTAAGAATCAATTATTTTATTTTATTTTGTTATTTATTTATTTTAGAGAGGGAGGGAAGGGGCAGAAGGAGAGGGAGAGAGAGAATCTTAAGTAGGCTCCATGGTCAGCATGGAGCCCAACTCAGGGCTGGATCTCACAACCCTGAGATCATGACCTGGGCCAAAATCAAGAGTCAGACACTTAACAAACTGAGCCTCCCAGGTGCCCCTAGAAATATTTTTAAATTGTGTTATTTTTATATAGATAGGACATCTTGGGTTACACAAATCTCTACATGGATTTACTTTCCATGTTCATAGATTTATGGACTTGAGATTGGGATGGAGTTAACATTTATCTAGCTACATTACCTATAATAATCAACATTTACTAAGAATTCATGCTGGTCTATGGTCATCTCATTTAATTCCCACCCAAAACTCTTCTGAGTTAATTATCATTGTCTTCATATTATACGTGAAGGAAGGAAGACTCCAAAAGTTTAAGCATCTTGCCCAAGATTACACAGCTAATAAGTAACAAAGATAGGAATTGAACTTGGGCTGACTGACTACAGAGCCATGTTCCTAACCCTATGCACTTGAACTTTTCCTATAGTCTAACCCATTTGTTGAGATATTGTCCAACCTGTGTATTAACACCTTCTGTGATGGGTAATTCTCTACTTCCTTAGGGTAATGAATTCCATTTTTTCATTTTTGCAGTAGGTAGAAAAAAAAATCTGACTTCAAACACAACTCCATCTCCCTACAGTCATAAATTCGTTTTAGCTAAACTATTTGGTGTCATAAAGAAAATGTCTTTCCTGTATTTTATATCACAGATATATGAATATATGACTATGTGATGACAGCTATCACTGTGATCTCACATATTTCATCATCTTTACTACAGTTCTAGCTGCAGATTCTCAGGTGATAGTCATTAACCCTTACAATCATTCTTCTTGGGATACACAACATTTGTCAGTGGTGCTTTGGTAAATTACAGTGCTCCAAATTGATAAAATTCATCAGGGATGGGCTGGCTGAAGATTATAGCACATGAGCATTTTCCTCATTTACTACTCTGCCTAATAGGTAATAAGACGTCATGGAAAGACCGGAGCTTTGGAATCAGATAGACCTGGATCTGAGTCAGTGTATTATTATTTCCACTACTTCCTAGCTCCGTGCCTTTGGGAAAACTATTAAACGTGGTTATTTTTTTTCACCAGGAAAGTAGAGACGAGTAATACCCATCTTAGAAGGCATTCTACAGATTAAATGAGGTAGTGTGTGTAAGGTCTCTGTCCGGAACAGCGTTCATACATCAGGGAAATATACTGTTCTATTATTACAATTTAAGTTAACCATCTTGCACATTTCTCTAGGAAAAAGGCATACATAGAGAAGTAAAGAATGTGTTCAACCGCCTCAAGATAATGTTGTTAGGAGAGTTTGTTGTGAAGATCTTCATATAAGTCAAGGTTTTGGGGTCAGGTCAGTTTAATTTCTGCATGTTTGGGAAGATGATCACCCTGAATTTGACTCAGCAGAAATCTTATTTTTAAACAGTAATTAAAAGAATGGAATGGTTTTCTTATTTTTTTGGAAGGCTGATATCCTAGGATTTTTGCATCCAACATCCAACTGATTTTAAGACTCTGTACCACTTCAGCTTTTAGGAATATTTTATTGTCTAGCAATTAAATTTCGATGTTTGTGTTCTTTATATTCAGTTCTCATTTATTTTTTTAAATATGCCTTATGTGTTCATTTAAAAAGAACAATAGGTTTCATTTTTTAAGTTATCTATCAACCTCAAATATTGTCTAATAAACTGTTAAGAAAGACAACATTTGCCATTTTCCATATTTGTGGAAAAGACATGATTTAGCAATAGTATTAAGTTAAAGTCAGAAACATAATTTTTTTAATGGATGCAGAATGTGACAGTTGCTTAATATCTTCCTTCACTTGCAACATTTTTCTGGAGATAATAGGAAACACCAGCCAGAAAGCACTTAGACTAATTTAAAGTAATATCTGTGACTCTCTTGGTGGCTCATGGTATGGTGTTTACCTATCCTGCTTTGCCGGGGAAATTCCATGTACAGAAATTTTAATTAAATGGGAGAACTTAAACACCCATTACATTTGCTTTTCAGAGAGAATAATAGCACCATAAAGTTTATAACACAATACATTCTGTATTGATATAACGGCGATACAAATGAACTCTTCTGAACATGCTGTGTTTGTTATTTTGGTAAATTCTTCAAATATATCATGGAGTTTAATTTCTAAGAAAATGTGAATTTTGAATTCCCTCAATTTTGATATTTCCAGTTCTAGCAGGCCAATTTCTGGTTTTGCTGGTTCTTTAAAGTCACTTCCTCTTTCATTAATTTTATATTTTGATTAAGCAAGCTGTCAATACATTGACTTAAAAACAGAAATGGATTCAGAATTCTTGTATCATGTCTTCCCCTTATTTTACAGTGCTTTTGTAGATTTTTATTTTCTCCTCCAACTTTAGTAAGCATTTGTATTGTCTTGGCCACTCCTCTTGGTCTTCCTATCCTCGTTAGAAAGCATTAAACACCATTATCTCCAGATTAGGAAATGTATCCCTCAATATGGTAGGTGTATCTTCCTGTGATAATAATAACCAGATCATTTTCAAAGTTCCTTCCTGTGTAGATAACTTTTATGACAAGTCATATTAAATTCTTGGTGCTAGAATGGAACAACAGAAGATTATGGAATGGAAAAGTTTTCACAAACTCTGCAGATTGGGAAAAAAACATATATATAAAAAAGGTAAAACAAACCAAAAAACAAGCACAGCAGTTTATGAAATCCCCACAGTGGTTTTCCTACCTGTGGTAGTGGAGATGTGAAACCTCATCATCCTCTCATATTCATTACATGTCTGCATGACTTTGACCTTGTGTACCATCTGGTTCATGGTACAAGAGTGAGGAAGAATGGAGTGCAAAATGATGAACTTATTGTCTAAGATTCCTGAGGACTAATTACTGCTCTTCCTTTCTGTAACCTGCCATCTTAGATGATTGCCACATATCATTTAGTTTTGGGTTCACCATTTACATAATAAGATATTGTCCCCACACACTTTCCTCATCACACTGATTTGGAATAAATAATGGTGACAAGGAATATACTTGACAGAGCTGACCATTGGAATGTCCAGCTCTAGGTCTGGGCCTGCCTTTGTATTCCAAATTATCCTGAATACTCATTCAGGCCAGGGCAGGGTAAGTAGCACTTCCTTTTAGCATGGGAGACTTTTGGACTGTTATAGGGGGAGGGGAAAAAGCAGGCAGTGATTTACTAATTCTACGTATAGGTTTAAGCTTGATCATTATAATCAATGTGTAAAATCATGACCATGATTTGCTTTGAAAATTGTACTCTGAAGCTCCGTTTGCAAAGCTAGTTCAACACTCCTTTGCGTAGACTATACGTTCTCCTTCTGAGCATTTATAGCTTCCTCAATATTGTTAAAACCAAAATAGATTTCAATGGTGTAACTGCCAATTATTTTCCTTTTGTGACTTTGAGCTCTAAAACATTATTTCTAAATCTCTGATTGTACAAATACCAAGGAATTGGTTAAGGTCTCCCCCAAAATCTATTTTCCTCAAATTCTTAAAATCTTGATTCCAAGGCATGTCTTCCCCAAAAAGTGTCATTTCAAGGTTTCCATCTAACAGTTTTTATTTAAACATATTTGGGGGTGGGAGAGTCACAGAAAGTAAATGAGATGGAAACACCCCAGGGCATAACCAGTAACTTATCCGAGGAAACAATACAGGACTGGATTAATTTACAAAAGCATCCTTGTACCATGATGGCTTAAACTCTGAACTTTAGAGTGTCTCCATCTTCATTTATGAACCAAGGAAAGTAGGCATTAGCATCACTTGGGTGGGCTATACTTCATGTAGTGGGAACTTGTGGGTTTCATGTAAAATGCATTTTATGTAAATACAGAGTTTTACTGAGCAGCAGGGGTGAAAATCTGTCCTATGTTTACAGTGCTAAGTGACAGTGTTCATGGGCTGCCCAGTATATTTTAGGGGTATTTGGCACAACTCACGTTTTTATTAGTCTTTGGAAGAAACTGGCTTTCACTTTGTTATCTTCCCAATGCCAAGTTTGAATTGAAAATGAACATTACATCAGCTTGTTTCTTGGACCTTGGGAAAAAGTCCAGCCTGTATGGACAAATTCAACCAGGATGCCAAGGGAAGAGACAGATGATGTCTGCTAAAATGTGTGGTATCAAGTTTTACACATTTTGTTTGGAGTACAGTGTTGTTCCCACCCAATCCTGAACACAAACACACACACACACACACACGCATTTTAAAATTTTAAGTTAAAATCTACTGAATATACACAAGAATAAAGATTTATGCAAGCAATTTCTTACACTGAATGTTTGATAAGAATTTAATTTTTCTGTGACAATCAGCCAATTAGTCATGATTATAATGATTGAGAAAGTCTCATGAGGAAAACACTGAAGCAGTGTCTAAAAAATGGATTTGCATGGATCTTTTATTTTACTTGTTTCCAGGATAAAACACTAATAGTATTACATATTTGTTTCAGTAAAATATGAAGAAATTATGGCTTAATTGGCCTAGAGATCAAAAGACTGTACAAGGTCACATTCTTGGTGGCCTAAGGTAGCCAAAGATACTAGATTCAGATATTCTGTGACACAATTACCATTATTTTGTTTCACCATGATGTGGGCAATTTCACAGTTTTGGTTTGGGAACAACTATCACAACAAATAGCAGGTTAATGTGTTACATTTTTGAGTGTAAACAATATCTATTTTTTCTAGTTTAGCAGTTAGTATGTATCTACTGGCTTGGTTAACTACTGAAATCAAGATTTTTTTTTAAATTTTACAATAGCCAAGATATGGAAACCACCTAACTGTCCAACAAGAGATGAATGGATAAAAAAGACATGATATATATCATTTTTCAGCCATCAGAAAGAAGGAAATTCTGCTATTTGCAGCAACATGGATGGACCTTGAGGGCATTATGCTAAGCGAAATAAGCCAGAGAGCGAAAAACAAATACTGCATGTTATCACTTATATGCAGAATCTAGAAAAAAGTCAAACTCATAGACGCAGAGGGTAGAAATGCGGTTGCCAGGGCCTGGTGGTGAGGGAAATAGGTGAAGTTGGTAAAAGGTAAAACTTTGAGCTATAAGATGAATAAGATTTGAAGGTCTAACATAAAAGGTGGTGACTTATGTTGTTAACACTCTTATGTAATGGAAATTTTCTGAGAGAGTAGAACTTAAATGTTCTCACCCCCTCCCACAAAAAATAAATATGTGAGGTGGTGGGTGTGTTAATTAACTAGATGGTGGGAAATCTTTCACGATGTATAAATATATCAAACCACCATGGTGTACACTTTAAGTATCTTACAATTCTGTCAATCATACCTCAATAAAGCTGAAAAAATAAAACATCAAAAGAAAAAGAAGAATAAAAAAATTCTTGAAACCGAGAGAAAATACTAAAAACAAAACAATAAATCAGAAAGCTCTGGGGTGTGCTTGAGTTATTTTAATGTCATGATTCTGGGTGTGGTGATGCTTGCTGGCTTCTCTCCATGGTTTTATCAAGGACTTGCTCTATATTTCTATGATGTTCAGCTTATGGCGTTTTTTCCTCTGCTCTACCAGGAGTTCAGTGTGATTGTTAGGAAGAACGTTTCATAAGTCATGCATCTGTAAAGTGCCAACCAAATAGCTTTGATCCTTCTCCTATATTTGGTATACCCACATACTCTCAATTATTGTGTTGGTCAGGGACTTGGGCAATAGAAACTTGTTTTGGTGGGGCTTTCCTTGGAATGAGCTTTTGTAGCAGAGTAAGTAGGAGGAAAACAGTACATATGACACTTGCTCAAGGTAGTTATTTATTTGTGAGTGTCTTAACAAGCCAAATATTTGCTCAAGTTTTGAAAGAGTTTGACAATGAATTGCTGCTGTCAGCTACTTTCTGTCCCTAGGTGGTGCCTACCTTTATAAGACTCTAGGTTACTGAGTCTGGGTTGAGAAAGACTGATTTGGTCTGCTTTCTTGGCTTGACCTACTTGGAGATAGCTTCAGGAATCTGAGATTGTCAAAAAGAGTTAGTTGTGGGTTTTTTGTTTCTTTCTTTCTTTCTTTTCCTTTTTTCCAGACCAGAGGGCTAGTCATACATTTATTCACTCATTCAGTAAGTATTTATTTAGAATCTTTGTGGGCCAAGTCTATGCTAGACAACTGATGTACAGTGATGCATGATCTTTTCTGTCTTGTAAAGACTCATACTAGTGGGGAATATTGACCAATAGATACACAATTATATTGCAGTTTGCTAAAGAATAAGTGCAGGATGCCAACCAGTGTTTAATTGGGGCACTTGACCTTTTTTTTTTTTTTAAGATTTTATTTATTTATTTGACAGAGAGCACACACAAGCAGAGGGAGTGGGGGAGGGAGAAACCTCAATGTGGGGCTTGATCCCAGGGTGCTCGGATCATGACCTGAGCCAAAGGCAGACATTTAACCAAGTGAGCCACCTAGCACCCCTGGGACACTTGACCTATATTGGAGAGGTTACTAGAGGAAATGAGAACTAACCTGAAACAAATAGTAGTAACGTAAATGTGAAAGGTGTGAAATTAAAAAAAGAAAAAAATGGAACATTTAAGGCAGGGAGTTTAGTTTTACAAAAACCTAGAAATAATAGTTAAGTTTTAGAATCTACTGTGCTGCCTTGGTTAAATTCCAATAACATATTCTTTCTTTCCAGTGTTTCTTATTGCTTTGGTCAGAATTAACTCTTATAGCATACCTATTCTTACTATATTGTGTTGCCTTTGGTCATCATAAATAGTCACCAGCCTTTTCCCTGAAGGTAAGTAGATTTCATTAGGAGCAGATGTAGTTCTAATCTGTAGAGTCTGTAAAACATTCAAGAGATTATTTGGATTAAAGACCTCTAACTATTAAAGAGAAAAATATTATCATTACTTGAATAATACTTTCCCAAGTTGCAAACAAATAACTGGCTCCAAAAATCACATCTCTGTAATTGTTCACACATTTCAGGCAGACATGTAACAACCCCACAAAGAAACTTTAACTAAGCTTTCTTGATTTGATTGCTAGAGAGACTCAAAGTTTTTGTTTTAACACCAAAAATTGAATCACTAGAACAAAAGTTAGACAAAAAGTTTGAACGTGAACAAAAGTTCAAGTTTTATAAAACATGCTATTATTGATCTCATTATGTTTAAGACACTATTAGTGTAAAGTGCATCATTATTTTATGTAACATTAAAAATGAAATAAATAAAAACACTACCATTTAAAATAAGGAGGATATGCTTTAGATGTAAGACACCCTCCAATTGTAGATGTTAAAATGTGAAATAACGTGTATCTTAGGACTGGTGAGTTATGGTTAATAACAATGATAAATATTTCTATGGTGAGTTTGATGGTTATTTTGTCTGAGTGATTTTTTAAAACTATCAAGAAGAAAAACAGAAAATTGGTCAGGTATCAGATGCCTTTTGTTTTAGATCCTAAGTGTTGGAAGGAATGTGATAGAAAATAGAAAATTAGATCTTGAAATGCACATTCGAACTTCTTGAACATATAAAAAGGCCATCATCTAAGGGAGATTTGCTATACACTAAATCTGTGAAGAACAATATGGATAGGGAAACATGATACAGATGTTGCCTGCGTCCCCCTTTCTCCACCAAGTAGGATGTACAGTCTCATTAAATTAAAGGAAATTCTCCTTGGGCTTCTGCACTCTTGACTTTTGTGTTCCACAGTCATGAATGTATGAACATAGAGCTAGTAGTAGTCAAGGAGTAGTTACAATAGGAAAAGAAATAACTACTGAGAAGTTTTGAGAAAATGGTGTAAGAATAACCAAAAAGACTGAAAGTGTAGATGAAGATAGATGAAGATGAGTTAAGGAGAATCATATAATCCTACTACACACCCTTGCCTTTTAAATAAAGCTTCTGCTGAATTTCATTTTTTTAAAAGATTTTTTATTTATTCATTAGAGAGAGAGAGAACATGAGCAGGGGGAGGGAGAGGCAGACTCCTGGCTGAGCAGGGAGCCCTATGCAGGGCTGGATAGATCTCAGGACCCCAGGATCATGACCTGAGCCAAAGGCAGATGCTTAACCAACTGAGCCACCCAGACACCCCTGAATTTCATTTTAATACCATTGCAAGAATCAAGGTGGTAAAAGACCCCCTGGGAGAAGATGTAGTTCTATATAATATAAAACAAGGATATGATTTATTCCTAAACCACTGTTATCTTTCACTTTTCCTTAATGATCTGATATGACTTTTAGAAGATCCAGGCACAAGCCCTCCTGTCATTGCAGCAAAAAAGACATATTTCCTCTTTGTTATGATATAAAAATTTTAGTACTATGAATCAGGGCGCTCTTACAAAGCAAATGAGACAAAAGGAAAATATCCCCAACACAGAGTTTCTACTATTCACAAGAAAAAGACAACCTTTTGCAAAAATTCACGTAATGAACAGGCCATTTACAGTTAAAGAAATATGAATTTCTGATAGACATAAAATATGCTTATTATCACTAGTGATCATCAAAGTATACTGTATACCTTTAAATAACAAGATTCCATTATTACCTATGAGATTAGCAAAAAGATAAGATGTTTGATAATATTTAATATTAGTCATGATGTGGGTAGAAGCAGCTATTTTTATAGCCTCTTTGGAGGACATGGAATTTAAAACTTCACATTGGTCAGAAAGTTTACTTTTAGAAACCTATATGCAGAAACATTCACACAAGTTCACATGGATAATGTATGAGGGTAATCATTGAAGCAATTTTATAATAGCTAAAAATTAGGGGCTTGTGATATATATTTCTCAATTTAAATAAAAATTTTATTGAAGTATAACATTAAAAGGAGCAAAAATCTTAAGTGTACATCTTGACAAATATGACAAAATGAACATACCTGTTTAATTATTTATCAGATCAAAGAATGGAAAAGTATCAGGAACTCAAAAGACTCCCATGCACCCAATCCCTGTCACTATTTTACCCTTCTCTTCATTATAGGTCTATTTTGTCTGTTTTTGAACATTTAATGGAAATGTGCTCTTTTGTGCTTAGCTTATTTTACTCAACATTCTATTTGTGGGATTCATCCATTGTGTTGTATGTAACTTGTTGATTTTCACTGCTGTCTAGTATTCCACTGAATCAATATATCACAGTTTATTTATACATGTTATTACTGGTACCTTTTAGGTTATATGGTGGCCCAGGAGAATGTACCTCACAGACCTCTGACTACAGGGAACAAAATTGATCCAGGGTGCCAATTGTCATGCTCTGAAGTTCATCACTACATTTGCTTCTTTGGGCTACTCCCAGCTAATGACCAAGTGTGGAAAAGCTGTGGAGGCAGAACTATTACTAGGAGACAAGGAACTCCACTGACATCTTTCTTTGGCTCAAGAATTCCCCAATGGCCTTTATGAACGTTTCTTAAATGACACAGCAGCCCAGGGCACTTCCACCCAAACTTGCCTGCCTCTCTCCTTCACTCAAAGTCACAACTGCATAGTGATCTGACTGCCAGAGAGAGGCATCAGCATCTCTAAGAATATTAGTGGTAGCCTCTTCTGCAGGACATAGATGACCATAGGGGAGGCAGCCACATAGCTGGGTTTGTTAACATCCAGGGTGATGATGTGGCCTCCAGGTAATAGAGACCAGGTAGCAGTTCTTAACCACCAGAATCTAGGAGACTAGAATTATTCTAATGGCCAGTAAAGTTAAAGGGAGCCAAGTGGCCTCGATCCACAGAGGCCATCTCCATCTTGTGCAGGTGAAAACAGAGCATGGAGTCTTTAGGGACAAAGGGTGGTACTTAACATTTATGATTAAAAGGGAGAAAAAAGAAAAAAGCAAGAATGGAGAAGCAGGAGACTGAGAGTTGTCACCTCCAATAAAAAGAATCCCTTGCTAAGTTTCAAGATCTGAGCCAATGTTCAGATCTAGAACCCACTGACTGAAGGAGAACAGACTTGCAGCATTGTGGAAGGACACTGCAACATTTCCCTCAGTCCTTCCCCCAAAAGGCCCATGACCCATTTACTCAAGTGACTGTACACTGGGAAAAGGGGGAATAACCAGATATTTCCAGGCTACAGGACACAGCATCTCAGTTGTCGTTGATATTCAGTGACCCAAAAGCATCATCATGGCCCGTCTGTTAGAGTTACAGTGCAAGCTGGAAATGGACACCAGCTAAGTTACTGCCACATTCAGGAATGGATCTGGAAGACAGTGAAGCTGTCTTGAGCGGAGTGGTGAGCTGTGTTCCTGGTTATCCACCTTGTGTGGAAGGAGAAGTGGCCCATGGTGAGATTATATATAGATTCCTGGCGAGTGGCCAATGGCCTATCTTCTCAGGGGCCTAAGAAGAAAAATCCATAGAAGATTAGGAATGAGGAGGTCAGAGATGTAGGCATGTGAATGGGAAAATGGGAGTAGGCACAAAATGAAATTTTTATATTACTTATTAACTCTCACTGGAAAGTATCAACCATGGATGAGACACTGAATCAAGAATCAAGTCGACAAGATGACTTGGCCAATTGACATTACCCAGTCTTTGCCATTGGCAAAGACTAGAATTAGAATGATAAACACTTGAATGGAGTGACCCTCATGGTAAAGACAGAAGCCACATATGAACCAAACAATATGGGTTCTCATTTACCAAATCCAGCCTCATTGCCTCTTAATGTCATCAATAGTGACCAACACTGAGCCCCAGATATGGCAGTATTTTTTCAGGAGACCAACCACATACTCAGTGTAGGTTGAATAAATTGGGGCCCTTTCATCATGGAAGAGTCAGCAGCTCATCCTCACAGGCATGGATACTTAATCTGGGTATCCAGATTGTGTTTGCTTTTGCTGCCTGTAAGGTCCCCACCAGCCTTACTATCTGGGACTTGGGGAATATTTGATACACACGTATGGGATTCCACATGGTGCAGCATCTGATGAGGAGCCCTCTCTATAGTGAAGGAGGTGTGGATTGGACCCATGACCATGGGATCCTCTCATCATATCAAGTACTTCATTATCTAGAGGCAGCCAGCCATGGACTGGCTGAATGCTTGAATAGACTTCTAGAGGTACAACTGAAATGCCAACTTGGAGGAAACATTCTGAAAGAATGGGTACCATCATTCAAGACAGCGTATTTTTCAAGTCAGAGACCCCATATGATATTTTACACCCCCCCCCAGAAAGGTCTAGAAACCCAGGGGCTGGGCAAGAGTTACTTCACTTAACAATCACAACCAATAACCTATAGAGGGTCCTTCTCCTTTTACTCACCTCTACTCTGGGTGTACTTACATAGGGTGACATAGTCCTTGTTTTTCAAAGACTGACGTCAAGTAGAAGAGTGGATATATAGAACTGCTACCTTCCAGAGCATGTGGACCATTACAGAATAATAATTGTAGAAAAAGAATCCTATCACTTTTTTGTTTGTTTGTTTGTTTGCATTTATTCATGTATTGCTTAGGATGTTATGTTTCAGTGTTGCTAACTCTGAGTTCATTATAGCTGAAAATAAGTAGTTACATTTAAAAAAATAGCTGAATTACATGACTTAAAGAGAAAACAATTTCAAGGAAGTTAATATTTATTTAGTGTTGGTGATGGTAGATATACTGAACATACGTAAAAAAAATGTTCTACATCCATTCATTTACTTAATGACAGACATAGAAAACTATTCAAGGGGCTGGGGATATACTGATTTACATTCCTGTCTTCACAGAACTTACTTTTTATTATAGGGACATGGATTATAAACTTTTATACAAATAACTAATATAATGACAAGTAGAAAGAAGTTTATGAATAAAACTAAAGCTGGAGAAAGAGAATACATGGTAAAAGTGGATTGGAAGGGTAATACCATTTTGGACATACTATTAAGAGACTTTCAGGGGGCGCCTGGGTGGCACAGCGGTTAAGCGTCTGCCTTCGGCTCAGGGCGTGATCCCGGCGTTGTGGGATCGAGCCCCACATCAGGCTCCTCCGCTATGAGCCTGCTTCTTCCTCTCCCACTCCCCCTGCTTGTGTTCCCTCTCTCGCTGGCTGTCTCTATCTCTGTCGAATAAATAAATAAAATCTTAAAAAAAAAAAGAAACTTTCAAGTCTGTAGAAACCTGAATAGAGTGAAGGAATGTGCCCTGTTACTACTGGGGGAGGAGGCAGCAGGCAGAGGTAACATCAACTACAAAGATCTACTGGAGGGAATGGACTTGTCCCAGTCAAGAAAGGCTAGGGATGCCCAGGCAACATTGGCAGAGGTTGGGCTTGGTGAGGTGGGTGGTAGCTGACCTGTAGACTCTGGTCTGGAGTCTAGTTCATCCTAAATATGTTGGGAAGCCTGTAGAAGATTTTGCACAATAGAAGAATGCAAATTGATTTACATTTTATGGAAACTACTGGTTGCTATTGTGGAGAATAGACCACAGCAGGGGACCAATTAGGAGACTCTTGCTTGAATCCCTGCTGAGAGATAATGGTCAGTGATTTACACCTTAGTGTTAGAGGTTTATATTAGGGAAAAAAGGTTCCTCTAGGTTTAAATACGACTTTTGTAAACACTAAAAAATAAGTAACCTCTAGGATCATCTTGATGATGCCTTAAGTCTGCTAAAAACTTGATCTATAAAATGCAAAATTTAGAAAGTACATACATATAAGTATTTTCTGGCATTTTCATAATTCTCAAATGGGTCTGTAACTTCACCAAGAAAGTGTAAGAAACATTGTGAGGAGGTTGTGATAGCCACTAGAGAATAGTATTTCTGAGACATCCAAATCAGAGTCAATATTGCTGACATCCAAGATCACATTTGCCTCAGGACACACTGCGGGGAGGATATCAAAACAAAGTCCTGTAGGTCATTATTTCAATCTCCTTCTCTTTCCTCTCAACTCTGGGTCAAGAAAGCTTACGAAACAGAGTATGATTTTGAAATTTCTCAAGCTGCAAAAAAGATAAAGGAAACCCGTGCTGGCACAGTGACACCCACAGCTACAGCAGCATGTCTAAGGCCACGCAAGAGCAGCTCCCATTACAGTGCGCCAGAAACACACAGCTGTACAGGAGCCCCTGCTGACCCGTGTGAGACCTCTGAGGATGCCAGATGATTGATTTGCTGTGGTTTTAGAGGACATCCAAGAGAGATCAAAAGTTTAGAGCACAGTTGAAAACCACATCTACTCTCTCGCTTATTTTAATTTCTTCTCTATGTGTGTATGTGTTCAGCTCTCAAATAAATTACCTTGGAAAAAATATTGCCCCGGATATATTCATCAGTGGTATGCATAGCAAAAATGAATGTGGAATCATCTATACTCTTGGTCAAATCACATTTTTGCTCCTTACTCTGTAAACGTGGATTGTTTAACTGGACTTTCTCTGTCTCCGTTTACTCAAGTATGAAGGAGTCGCCGAAGTCAAAGTACTACAGAGATGGTGGTGAGGATGAAACACAATTAATATTTAAAATAAATGTGTAGCCTAGTTCTTGGTCACAGACATAGAAGATACATGATAAATGTGTTCTTTTGTTCTTGGGTTTTTTCAGCTGGATGCCAAGGACCATTCTTATTTTTGGGTACAGACATGGACAAGACAGTGTCCTGGCCCTCAAGAAGTTGTTGGTCTTATTAGAGAAATTCAAATCAAAACCACACTAAGATACCACCTTACGCCAGTTAGAATGGCAAAAATTGACAAGGCAAGAAAACAATTGCTGGAGAGGATGTGGAGAAAGGGGATCCCTCCTACATTGTTGGTGGGAATGCAAGTTGGTACAGCCACTCTGGAAAACAGTGTGGAGGTCCCTTAAAAAGTTAAAAATTGAACTACCCTATGACCCAGCCATTGCACTACTGGGTGTTTACCCCAAAGATACAGACGTAGTAAAGAGAAGGGCCATATGCACCCCAATGTTCATAGCTGCATTGTCCACAATAGCCAAATCATGGAAGGAGCCGAGATGCCCTTCAACAGATGACTGGATTAAGAAGCTGTGGTCCATATATACAATGGAATATTACTCAGCTATCAAAAAGAACGATTTCTCAACATTTGCCGCAACATGGACGGCACTGGAGGAGATAATGCTAAGTGAAATAAGTCAAGCAGAGAAAGACAATTATCATATGGTTTCTCTCATCTATGGAACATAAGAACTAGGAAAATCGGTAGGGGAAGAAAGGGATAAAGAAAGGGGGTGTAATCAGAAGGGGGAATGTAGCATGAGAGACTATGGACTCTGAGAAACAAACTGAGGGCTTCGGGGGGGGGGAATGGGGTAGGCTGGTGATGGGTAGTAAGGAGGGCACATATTGCATGGGGCACTGGGTGTTATATGCAACTAATGAATCATTGAACTTTACATCAAAAACCAGGGATGTACTGTATGGTGACTAACATAATATAATAAAAAAACATTAAAAAAAAAAGAAGTTGTTGGTCTTATACCTGCAGGATTTATTGTCTCCGGGTTTTAAAAATGAAAGTCATCTTGGAGAGTACCCAGTCGTAATAACCCTTATTACCAAATGAGGAAAGAGCAGTCTAGTGAGTGCAAGTGACTTGGCCAAATCCAGAAACTAGAAGAAAATATGCTTCCTTAGCTCTCATGCATCATGTGCCCTCCATTGGACACATTCTGCCTTATGGCCTACTGCTCATCTGTGATTATTCAAAAATGGTGTGAGATTGCTTGAAAACTAATGGTGAAGTCTCATGAACAGAATATATTCTCTTAGCTTCATGGAATTGGATCTTTCTGATATCCAGAATAAAAAAACTGTGGCCTATTTATTGTACTGACCTTAAACATAATTTCACTGACTTATTAAAACTAAAAGTACCGGGTGATCTTTTCAAATTCTGGGAACTCAAAAATATTTGGCCAAGAGTCAAATGACTGATATAGTTTCCAAATTTTGCTTGTGAAATAAAAGAGAATATTGGTAGTTTAACACATCCTCTGTGTTTAGAATGAAGTTTATATAGCATCTTTCTTAGTACAATATGGAAATTTGCCACCATGGGCAATAAACTTGCCCCTTAGACATCAGAGTTCACTTCATGTTTTAAACAAGTAATGAGTAACAAGCACATTCTAGCATAAAAGGTTAATGGTATCTTTGCTATAATTTTAAATAATTGAGAGTAACGTCCAATTTTATATCCTGAGACAGTATGAATAACTAATAAACTGTGGGGTGGAGGTGGGGAACTCCAAGTTTACATCTAAATTCACAAACCCACTAGCTGATTAAAGTCTCTTGATCTGTCACACATTTCCAGTTTTAGAAACACAGTCTCTGAGTCCCTTGATTCCCAAAATACTCTTTGGGTTTCTTTCTTTTTCCATTGCACTCTTACATTTATTTAAAACAGACCCAGTAGTACTGACTCCTCTACTCACTGAAGAGATATTCTTTCTCCTAAATGTATCTATGGATCTCTAAATTTCTAAAAAGCACTATTGTAGTGATAGTCTACCTAATCATTTCAAAAGAACCATAAAAAGTCCATTTATATCATTATTAAAAATGTTTTTTGGGGGGGAATGTGGAGTAGGGAAAAGAAAATCTTTCGAAGACTTGCAGCAATTTGCTAAGAAAACAAGAAATCTATGCAAGTCTATTATATAGAGAAACTTCAGCTTCCAGAAAAATTTGTGCATTGCTGAGGGAAGGCTATGGGAGTCATGGAATATACGCTTGTGTATTCAGGAACAGGACTGGGAAACATTATTGTTAAGACAATTGCCCAAGAGTCCCATGGCTAGCATTTATTCCAAGTCTGAATGTGTCCATAATGACATCAGAATATGTGGATAGAGAGCAAGGAATTCCATGAGATTTCTGGATGTTTGGTGTTGGAAACTACCTTGTTTTCCTGCTCAAAAACTTCCCCGCCCTCACAGGGGTCCCTTATTTTCTACATTGAAGGCTCAGGCCTGACTATTGTAGAGGCTGGGTAGGGCCCTCTGAGACTATTTCTGAGCCAGAGTAGGATCTTTTTGCTTATAAAGGCACTGATGTCGCCTATCTGCTACTCAAACCTCTTCATACCTCCTGGAAACCACTCTTTTTCACCTAATGTCCTTATTATTCATACTCTAAACTCTGATTTTTTGTTCTACTGGTCTGATTTCATGAGGCTACACCCCAACTGCTCAGATTCAAACTCCCCTTCTGAAATCTGGTCAATAGTCTTTTCTTAACTACCCTGAAAATCTCCAGGTTTTTGTCATTTTATTTTTGTCATTTTATTTATTTATTTTTAAAGATTTTATTTATTTATTTGACAGAGAGAGAGACAGCAAGAGAGGAACACAAGCAGGGGAAGTGGGAGAGGGAGAAGCAGGCTCCCCAACGAGCTGGGAGCCCAACTCAGGGCTCGATCTCAGGACTCTGGGATCATGACCTGAGCCGAGGGCAGATGCTTAATGACTGAGCCTCCCAGGCACCCCTTGTCATTGCTTTTAAATCCATAGTTTTTTTCTTTGTTCTCCTGGTTCTTCCTGTTTAGTTCTGCCCTAATTCTCCACATTCCAGTGAGACAGTTTACCTACATAATGCCAACCTGCCAAGTATATATAATGTGCTGTAAAGTATAGTGAATAAATGAGTAAATTTTATTTATTTATTTATTTATTTATTTATTTAACAGTTTGCCAGAACTTGACATTCAAGGTCTTCAATCTTTCTCCTCCTCCCTGGGTCTACTATATTTTCTTTTTTCTTCTTTCCACAAACTCTCCTCTTCAACAAGTACAGATCTGCTCATCACCCTCAGTGGGCATGGTATCTTCACCGCCCTGCCTCTCATGGCCTCCAAGCTCCTTTCTCTCATCTTCTTTCCATCAATTTAATTATTAACATCCTTTCAAGCAGTTATGTACTCCCTCTTTTTTAATGCAAGCATCCATGAAAGTTTAAATTCTTGATGCTCTGTCTCCTCAAACCCTGGTGGTACTTATTTCTGAACTACTTAGTTCTTTTAATAAGTGCCACCCAGCATAGTTAGAGGTCAATATTGGAAATGATTTTAGTAGAAGGAACTGTCCTCACCATTTTTTGTGTGTTCACATTATTTACCTACTCTGTACTCATAAAGGAGTTGGTATTCAATAAGCTTTGTTTAAGAAATAATCACATTAATACTCTTGTTTTCTATATGCAGAGGTTATTTTCACAAAACTGGTTAATGTCTCCAAACCCACCAACTCCAAGGAGAAGTCCACTTTAGGCACATTGGAAAAGAGTTATTGATTGAAAGTAGAGTAGCTTTCTACAGTGGGCAAGCACTGTTATTTTTCTGGAAGAAGGCTGAAACTACACAGAAAATTGTGCCGAGGCTTGCATGTATTCAGCCTAACTGTGATCTAAGAGGATGTTGACCATTAGGAGATGAAAATGTTTGAACTTGGAGGAAACAATATGAAAGAAAGCCAAGTGACCTAGTATAACGTTTCTTTCTTTATGCCCCAGTACAGTAATGAATACAATAGGAGAGTATTGAGGTTATAGAATTTTAAAAATTCATCTGAAGGAGGGGATCAATAAGTAAAAATGGCAAACATTATAAAGCCAGTCTTTAAAAAATTAGAGCAGTCTCTGTTTCTTTTGGTATTAGTAATAAGCAATTGATAATGTGTTGGACGTTTTGAACCGCTATAAAATCATCATGTTTCCTTATTTCTGTGTGGTTTTTGTGTCTAATATGATGGTGACATCTTTTTGTTGGCATGAGTTCTCTAACTTAGATGATCTTTTTAGTCGTTGGTATCCAACTCAAGAAATCAACAATAAGCTTCTCCTTTCAGCTTGCCAGGGATGTGGAGCTCTTGACATATGAATATTCCCCAGGGTTTGTCTAAGCCTTTTTAAACTCTGGATGCACTCCATTGACAGCTTCCGAGTTGTGATAAGTATCTACCTTTTATTTCTAATCTGAAGATTTCTTGAGTTATAAAATTACATTTTCTTTGGAGCTAACATTTAAGAGTGTACTGAGATGGCAGATTCATGAATTCCCCAGAACTTTCACAGGAAATGGAGAATGCAAAGGTCATGTAAATATAGTCATAATAATGTCTTCACTGATTGGAAAAACTTAATATCAAACACATTTTAGTTTGAATAGATTGCAGACCAAGTGTACTGCATAGAAGGAATATATATGTGGGTTTTCTTGGGAGATGTGGTTTAAAATAAAACTATATCTTTGGATATCTGATAGTTTCTAAGTCAATATTTGGGAAACATCATAAATACTAAAAGAAAAAATAAACTCTGTGTGTGTGTGTTTTGTTTATACACTTTTCCTGTAACTATAGTTAGTTATTGTTATCTTTACCAAATAAAAATATCTGGGGAGAGGAGTAAGATGACGGGTGGCAAATGGCTGTACATTTTTCATTATTACATTACTTTAATACTTAGATTTTTTTACTACAATGCTGCATCCATTCATTATTTACATAATTAAAATAATTCTAAAAAAATAATCTGCAGTATTATCCATGATCACAATCCTGGAAAATCACAAGAAAATTCAAATTGAACTCTGATCATGATTTGTAAAAATCTATTGTTATCATTTCCTGAGATTATTAATTATATTTTTGTTCTTATTCATTAATTTCATTCAACAAATACTTAACACTTGCTATGTAACATAACCTGGGTTAGGCACAAGGATACTGAAATAAGTAGGACCTGGATCCTGACCTTTGAGGAGTTTATAGTTTAATATGAAAAGGGGGCATAAAGGATATAAGTAAAACAAATTTCTACAGCTGCTATGATAGAAACCTGAGTAAAATGCATTTATTAAACCATCTCAATAGTTCATGAAATACAGAATAATATACGAATAAGATCTAATGGATTGCCAGATACCAGATGCAAAGTTGAGTAGATGGCCAATTCCTCTTAGAAAGCAGTCTCATTGCTTTTAGCAAGTGGATAACATAGTCTCCTGATATCTGGTAGTTCTGTATGTTGGCACCCTTCTCAAATCTGAGGTTCAGTTGTAAAACTCACATTGATTATTTCCATTTGAATGTAAGTAATGTAAGATTTACTCACTATCTTTGAACTGTTATAACAGTGCATATTAACTACCTGCATTATAGTCAATTCTCATTATTCGTAGTAATGTTTTATAAAGTTGCTGTGAGCACTTAATTAGCCCATCCTGAACCACTACTCCTAGCGGAAATAGGGACTTAGTTTCCTGTGAGTCTCTGGTCGTATTTCTGTCAACTGATCAATATATAACTTTGTTTTAAGTGTCTTTCTGTTTATGGACACCTCATTTAATATATATCTCTGATAAATAATTAATTTTATGGCCTTTGAATGATTCAGATCCAGGGGCTTTGGAGGCCATTTGTGTTATAGAGGTTCCTTTGCCAACATCCTTATAAAATAAGTTGGTATCATCAGCACTGGAAATCTGCTCTCCCAGACAACCTTTCCCTGTATAACACTTAGCAGATATTTTAAAAATTCTACTGCATCCCACTCATCTAAAGTACTTACCTGCAAGTTTAATGTTTTTCATGCCCAAACCAACCTCGCTAGTGAGAAGGATTTAACATTTTTCTAACCCTGAGAAGCATGACTGTAGATTTCTTTGGTTTTCAGTTTCACAACAGTGTTCTCCACTATATGTTTTGTATTATTTTGTTTTTGTTTCTTGTTTTGTTTGCTTTTATCTGTGATTATTGCATATACCCACGAAATGGGCTTATTGCCCATTTTAAAGCATCCCCCCCATACTTTCATCATAACTATAGATGTTACTTTAGCACTTTCTGGAGCAGGCTTACATACAGATGAGCAAATTTCCTCTTCCTTTTTCTGGATCTACTGTATTATTGGGTCATTAACCTTTAATTCATGGCTAACAACACTAGAACTCATGCCTGAGCAACGCTTACCTAAAACATATTTTCTCCATGAGGCACATGGCAACCTTCTTGCACTTGGGAACACTAGACAGCACTTGGGCACTGCACCTGGGGGCCATTTTAAACAGCAAAATTACAAGAGAAAGCACAAAAATGTGGCACTGAATCGACTACAAAAATGATATTTATTTTGTAGTCGGAACAGAAACAGTCAGTGCCGCCTTACCAACCTCAGCTGGAAGTGTATGTGACAGGCACCCAAATTTCTCTCTGTTCTGTGCATTTCTGTGAATGATCATGAAAATGCTGTGAGATGGATTTTCAGCTTACAAATAGATTTTAGACGGTAGGAAATTTTGCTGACCTGGAGTTCACAAGTGATGAGGACGATCACTGCATGATTTAGAAACAATACCTTTTCTAGTCACTTAAAAAAAAAAAGATTTATTTGTTTATTTGAGACGGAGACAAAGCACTTGCAAGTGAGCACACACATTGGGGGAGGGGCAGAGGGAAAGAGACTCTTAAGCAGACTCCCTGCTGAACACAGAGCCCACATAGGGCTCAATCTCAGAGCCCTGAGATCATGACCTGAATCAAAACCAAGAGTCAGATGCTTAACTGGCTGACCCACCCAGGTGCCCCTTTTCCAGTCACTTTCTTTTTTTTTTTTAAGATTTTATTTATTTATTCAACAGATAGAGACAGCCAGCGAGAGAGGGAACACAAGCAGGGGGAGTGGGAGAGGAAGAAGCAGGCTCATAGCAGAAGAGCCTGATGTGGGGCTCGATCCCATAATGCCAGGATCATGCCCTGAGCGGAAGGCAGAAGCTTAACCGCTGTGCCATCCAGGCGCCCCTCCAGTCACTTTCTATCTCTCAATTGCAGTAGTGATTTTCAGGGCTCTAAACTGGTAACTAACTAGGGAATCATAAACGATCAGTTTTAGGAGAGCTTCCTCAAGATCATTTTGTGTGGTAACTTTTCCTTTGTCAGGAGTGCACTCATACGTTTTCTACGAGGGGTCTTACTATTTCAAATAGATCAATGAAAAGAACATAGATGTGTATGGCTAGTGGAATTCTCTGTAATGTCTTACGTATGAGTAGCCAAACAATTATACTCTGATATATAATGATTGATTTTAAAAAGAAGGTAAAATTTTAAAAAGAGGGAGATAAATCACCAGGTGTTATTTAAAAAATAAAAGGGGGGCGCCTGGGTGGCACAGCGGTTAAGCGTCTGCCTTCGGCTCAGGGCGTGATCCCGGCATTATGGGATCGAGCCCCACATCGGGCTCCTCTGCTGTGAGCCTGCTTCTTCCTCTCCCACTCCCCCTGCTTGTGTTCCCTCTCTCGCATCTGTCTCTCTCTCTGTCAAATAAATAAATAAAATCTTTAAAAAAAATAAAAATAAAAAATAAAAGGAAGAAAGGAATTAAGGTTAAAGAGGTAACAGAAACCTGATTTCACATGCATTTCAGAAAGAATATAGGCCCTAGATATCTGAGGTGGGTTTTTAATAACCAGGAGACTGGAGAAATGGTTGCAAACACCAATAAAGGAGAGAATCTTAATCTGAGAGTTTTATATAAAAAACAAAATCTCTAAGGACTTTCAATACTCATAGCCTAGAAAAAAATTCCAAACGATTAACCAGGGAAAGTACAAACAAACTTGCCATTTATCTTGGACTTGTGTTGGAAAAAACAAGCACTCTGAAAAATTAAAATGTTAGGTCTGAATCATTGCTGATGTAGGGTCTAAATGTGTACTACCTGGGTCAGCAGGATTTTTAAAACCAAACTAAAAATAAGTCCACTCTAATAGACTGCAAACCTCACAAGAAAATCACCTTGAGAAAGAGTCAGCAGATACGGCAAACAGATGAATTAATGCTGCAACACTCAAAATACTAAAACAATCTGAAAGAGATTATAAGGTAAATGTGCTTTCAATAAAGAAATGCTTCAAAGGAAAGCCATGTTAATATAAATAGCTCACATACATTACTGTTTTAATCTACAATCTCAATTCATATTAGAGTGCTTGCAAAGAAATAAATCCAAAACTGTCTTTTATGTAGGAGCTAAAAGTGAAAGTTGAGAAAGTCAGATTTGTTTGGATATGTGATGAATCTTTTGGGTTTGGTTTTATGTCACAAGTGTCCATCCAAAAACTATAATGAAAATCTTATTGCACCAGGAAAGAAAAGCAATCCCGTCAGGAAATGAAAGAAAATTCAAAAAAGTTCAAACAAGCAAAAGTGAAGTGAGAAAGAGAACTATAGGTTAGTATCTGTGTCTAGCAGAAATGTTTTGGAAATACAAGAAGTGTATTTTGCTCTTTGTGAAAAGTTCAATAGTTTAAGATCTCATTATGAAGAAACAATAACAATGATGGAAATGAAATATTGCTACTATGGAACAAACATTTTTATGATAAATGGTAAATTAGCATTAATCATTCAATATGACTTGATTAAATTTTTACCATTTTTCATTGCTTTACCTATTTATTTAGTTCAGTTTCATATAGTTTTTGATTTGGAGAAACAGATCTTTGTGTATGAGGTTAGATCATCATGTTTTTTGCAGTGGAAAAATAATAAGTAATAAATAACAAATATTACAAAACTACAGGGAATAAAGAAAACAAAACATATTCTAGGGACATTGTAGGGATTAAGATATATATACTTGAGATTTCTTTCAATTTTATAAAAGAAAAGCACTGTGTGTGGATAACTGTGGCTACCCTGGCATTTTCTCATATGGGAAAACTACTATCATTTTCTTGAAAGTGTCTTGCAGTAGACGTAAAGGGGTACAGAGTAAGTATAGAAAAAAAAAATGGAAGTCACAACAAATAATAACCTTAGCTAACACTTTTGCCAAAATGAGTAATATGACAGGCATACTTTTAAGCACTTTACACATATCAACTTGTTTATTTATACCAATAATTCCTTTAAGTTTGCACTAATGTTATTTTCACCCTGCAGATGAAAAAGTAAGGCACTTTTCTAACTTGATCGAGGTCACACAGGAAATATGTGAGGGAGCAAGGATTCAAATCCCAGCAGACTGGCCCCAAAGTCCATGTGAACTCCATGTGATGCCTCTCAAGGATGCCATAATTAAGAAAGTGGTTTTATTCTCAACTCTGTCATAGATACTGGATAAATCATACGGATTTACTTAATCACTAGAAATATATCAGATGCTACCTTTGTGTCAAACACTGATAAGCACTGGGCAAAATGCAAAATAATCAAACAACTAAAATCATTTTCTGTTAGAAAAATTCAAGTATCAGAGCTGTGCATAGTGTCTAATTCTCTCATATACTTGGAATAAATGCTCTTCAGTCCAATTAGATTCAGTTCAGTTCAGTTTCATGCAGCTGCATTGATTAAGCATCTCGTATAATCAAAACCCTGGGTGTTTGGTATAGAAAGATAAATAACCCAGCTCTAGACTCCAGGGAGGTCATTCTCAGTGAGGGAATAAGATACATACATAAATAACTCCAAGAGAAGATAATATGTTGTAACAAAGGGAGACTTAGTGTGCCATGAGACTGCAGATAGAAAGTTGTAACATTAATTCTTAGAGAAGAAATGCGTATGTGTATATGACAGAGAGACAGAAAAAGAGAAACAGAAACAGAGGTAGACTATGCAAAGCAGAAAGAGGGTGGAGGGTAGAGGGGGGAGAATAAGAAGATGGTTAATGGAAGTTTTGGCAGAGAAAACAACATTAACAAAGAAAAAGAGAGCCATAGAGGAGCTTGATTTAGGACCAAGGTTTGTGAAGGCACTACTGCCCAAGATAAATAGTTAAATTTCATCATATCCAAAGTGAAGAGAAATGGGGAGTTTTAAAAAGGGAGTGGCGTGATCAAGATATGTCCTAAGTAGCCAACTTTGGTATGAGTTGAAAGCTAAATTGAAGAAAAAAGAGACCGAAGAAAGGAAAACATTAAGAAAATACTATAGTCTTCAAAATTTCTACTTTACCACCCAAGCCTACTTATCTGAGATGGGTTTTTTTTAACCATATGAAAAAAAAAATAGCAAAGTGTCCACTGATCTTAGGAGTATGGTGTTTGATAATGTCATTAAGAGTCATTTAATCTGGCTTTGGATTTTGTCTACATAAAAAACAGATGTTGACACCCAGATATTTATGATAATGGACCTATATTGGTGGAAACAAAATTTCTTGATGTGCCTAGCTTCAAATTTTGGCTCAACCACTATATCAGCTTAATGATACTTGGGAAGTTACTTAAATTCTCTATGTCTTAGGTTCTTCGCTTGTAAAACTGGAAACACAACAGTAACTGCCACATACATTGATTTGAAGATTTAACTATTCAGGATAATACTAGTATCTGGTAACCATTTTAAAAGTGTTTACTATAATTATGACTAAGCAAAGCTTTAGAAGATGCTTTATATTTCTTTTTCATTAATAAGTTCAAAAATATTTTTTAAAGATTTTATTTATTTTTTTAATAATTTTTATTTTGTTATATTAGTCACCATACAGTCCATCCCCAGTTTTTGATGCAATGTTCCATGATTCATTATTAGCATATAACACCCAGTGCACCATGCAATATATGCCCTCCTTAATACCCATCACCGGCCTATCCCAATCCCCCACCCCACTCCCCTCTGAAGCCCTCAGTTTGTTTCCCAGAGTCCATAGTCTCTCATGGTTCATTCCCCCTTCTGTTTACCCCCCCTTCATTCTTCCCTTCCTTCTCCTACCGATCTTCCTATTTCTTATGTTCCATAAATGAGTGAAACCATATGATAATTGTCTTTCTCTGCTTGACTTATTTCACTTAGCATAATCTCCTCCAGTCCTGTCCAAGTTGCTGCAAATGTTGGGTAATCGTTCTTTCTGATGGCTGAGTAATATTCCATTGTATATATGGACCACATCTTCTTAATCCAGTCATCTGTTGAAGGGCATCTCGGCNGTTTTTTAAAGATTTTATTTATTTATTTGACAGAGATAGAGACAGCCAGCGAGAGAGGGAACACAAGCAGGGGGAGTGGGAGAGGAAGAAGCAGGCTCACAGCAGAGGAGCCTGATGTGGGGCTCGATCCCATAACACCGGGATCACGCCCTGAGCTGAAGGCAGACGCTTAACTGCTGTGCCACCCAGGTGCCCCATGGACCACATCTTCTTAATCCAGTCATCTGTTGAAGGGCATCTCGGCTCATTCCATGATTTAGCTATTGTGAACAATGCTGCTATGAACATTGGGGTGCATATGGCTCTTCTCTTCACTACGTCTGTATCTTTGGGGTAAATACCCAGTAGTGCAATTGCTGGATCATAGGGTAGCTCAATTTTTAACTTTTTAAGGGACCTCCACACTGTTTTCCAAAGTGGCTGTACCAACTTGCATTCCCACCAGCAGTGTAAGAGGGATCCCCTTTCTCCACATCCTCTCCAACATTTATTGTTTCTAAAATAAGATTTTATTTATTTGAGAGAGTGAGAGAGAGAAAGCATGAAGAGGGGAAGGTCAGAGGGAAAAGCAAACTCCCCGCTGAGCAAGGGAGCCAATATGGACTCAATCCTGGGACTCCAGGATCATGACCTGAGCCAAAGGCAGAGGCTTAACCAACTGAGCCACACGGGCACCCAAAAAAACATACTTTAAAAAAAATTTAAAAATGTATTTATTTGAGAGAGAGAATGTGCACAAGCAGGGCAGGGACAGGAGGGCAGAGGGAGAGAGAATCTCAAGCAGACTCCATGGTGAGTGTGGAGCCCCTCATGGGGCTCAATCTCACAACCCTGAGATCATGATCTGACCCAAAATCATGAGTCATTGCTTAACCACCCATGCACCCCATCTGCATAGGTTTTAATCAAGGAAGAACAGAAGGTGAGATTCACAATAGTAATTTTTACCAATCAGAGGACATTAGCTTCAAAATTGCAGCAAGGCATTATTATATACCAAGAAAACCTAAAAAAAAATGCTCAAGTATATTAATGGGTCAAGTTATTTCCTGAATAACATATTCAGGCATATCTTGTCTCTTTACTTACTTGACCAAAGTGTACACGGCAGGATCAGATGAAAAGAACAGATTGACATTTTTGGGTAAAAGCTAGGGTACATCTAAATTAAGTACATCTCACCCAGAAGCTAAATTTTACCTACATTTTTAGAGATTTTTATTTCCAATTTGGAAGACAATGTATCAGGAGGAAAAGTATTTAAACACAGCCAAATTGATTCTATTCAGTTTCTGTTCTTTTTGGTCAATAATTTATCTTCATAATACCTTGGGAAGTAGTCAAATTCTACAGATTCATCCCCTCCTGAAAACTTTTCTCACAATATGTGTTCTTTGTAGTTACCATTCGATATGATAAAAAGTCTATGCACAAATTATAACTTATCACATGCTGACCAGTTTTGCTGTTTGATGTTTTCACTTTGTTTTCATTGTCAGTCTATTTCTAGGATTCTTAATCTCAGAAGTAGATGGAAGGCCAGGGCTTCTATTAGGACTTTTATGGTTTTCTGAAGTCTTCACAGACATTCTCTCCCACTAGTCCCATGCTGAAAGATTGGAATAGAAGCCAAAATCCAAAGGCAGAAACTCTGTCAGAAGTTGGAGTTTTGCCTGTGACTTGGTGGACCTGTTAAACAACCTTTGAAGAAAAACAGATTTCAACTATATCAAACATAGTGAAGGAGCGAGTTCAGAAAACTGTATTCTTGGTTTGGTAAAAGTCCATGAGCACTGGCTCTGTCCATAAATGGGTTGAAAGCAATGAAGGGCTGGAACATTCACTAGTCCTGTAGGCATTTTCAATCTTGCTTAATGAAAACTACCAGTGGAGGCAAAGAACAAGAAAAAACACAATGTACCTATACATCTCTCCAGTTGCCTCCCACACAAATGTTATAATATGTAGATTTGTATCAGATATTTTTCTGCTTTCATGTTTATATTGAGTAATATACAGTGAAGTGATACAGTCTAAGGCCGACTTCAGTCTTCTCTCTTGGAGCTTAAGAAGAATATATTACAACATAGAGGTGCCTGGGTGGCTCAGTCAGTTTAAGTGTCTGGCTCTTGGTTTTGGCTCAGGTCATAATCTCAGAGTCATGGGATCGAGCCCCGCGTTGGGCTTCATGCTCAGCATGGCATCGGCTCATCCCTCTCCCTCTGCTCCTCCCCCTGCTCTCTCTCTTTCTCTCTAAAGTAAATAAATAAAATCTTTAAAAATACATATATTACAACATAGCTTTTTGAATCAGCAATCTAGACACTACCCAGAAAAGGTTTTCCTGGTTTTTTCCTATTTCTTTTCTTTGGCTACTCCCACTTCTAGGGCCAAAGGTAAGAATTTTTCCATGATGGACTGTCATGTAGATTATGCAATAAAGTATTTGTGAACAGATATTTCCTTTCTACCACTTCCATGACTTTCCAAAGGCCACATATATGATATTCCTCTGTTGATAGTATAATCAGGTTTTTATTTTATCAGGTTGGAAAAAAGTAGGTTTGCTGAGTTCTACAACATTAAAAAGCTGATGGGCCAACTTACCCTTTCTGTATTAACTCTAAAACACAGGAGAATGATTTTTCTAAACTTCATATACCATTTGGCTGTCATTTTCAATTAGGTTCTTGACAACTATGATTGTAAAATAATATACCTGGGAAAGAGAAAGCAATAATTAATAATTATTATTATACCTGGAAAAGTGAAAGCAAAGATAAAAGTTATCAAATTTACATAACATTTTGAAAGGTGTTAGAATAAATGTATAAGAAGGTGATTCAAAGTTGCAGCATACTGTCTTCATTCTACGTCTTTCCAATTATGAAAACCCCAAATGGTAAAACTATGTTTGTTGATTCTGTAATTCCTTTAGATTTACTTTTACAACTGAGAGCTCTGTAAGCTACATGAAATCTATCCCTACTCTGGAAGATCTCAGAGGGGAGTGAATGATGCCACTTCCAATCATCAAGTAAAAAATAATAATAATATTGTAGTGCCTTTTTTCTTTTAAGATTTTTTTAAATTTATTTATTTGACAGAGGTAGAGACAGCCAGCGAGAGGGAACACAAGCAGAGGGAGTGGGAGAGGAAGAAGCAGACTCATAGCGGAGGAGCCTGATGCGGGGCTCGATCCCATAACGCCGGGATCACGCCCTGAGCCGAAGGCAGACGCTTAACCGCTGTGCCACCCAGGCGCCCCTGTAGTGCCTTTTTAATTGAAATAGAATTATGATGAAAGCCATCTGTTAAGTAATTTTCAAAAGAAATGACTGCTCAATTGGTGAAAATGTCTCAAGATAATATCATGGTAGACATCATACAGTGAACACGGGATTAAATAAGCGTTGTAGGCTATACCTGGAGTAGATTTGACACACATTTTGAGACATTTTTTAATAGCGCATTCAAAATTTACTCCAATGTCTGTTCTCCCTATCCTGCCTAGACTTTATTAGTTGAAATGGAAGACAGTTACATTTCTCCTTTTCTCTCA
Source organism: Ailuropoda melanoleuca (assembly GCF_002007445.2). NCBI lineage: Eukaryota > Metazoa > Chordata > Mammalia > Carnivora > Ursidae > Ailuropoda > Ailuropoda melanoleuca. The sequence continues at coordinate 46,841,667 of NC_048226.1, forward strand.
AAGCCATAGATCTCAGTGGAGGGTCAGCCTGACATTTTGTTGAAATAAGCCTGTCAAATGATCCTTACATTGCAATGAAAGATGATTGTTTCATTTGGGTGTAATAATATCCATTTTAAAGCATTCTCAGAAATAAGCATCTGGTCACTTTGGGGTGGTATTTAGCAGTAATTTTTTTTAAATATTTCAAGCTTTTCCTTAAATTTTAGTTAATTAACGTACAATGTAATATTAGTTTCAGTAGTAAAATTTAATGATTCATCACTTACATATAACACCCAGGGCAGTAATACTTTTAGTCACATGTGGCTTCTTTGTAATCAATTAAATATCTAAATGAAATGACTATAAAATGACTATGATTACAATTTTGTACTAGCAAATTCTATTCCCTAACAAAGATTGTAGTTCAATTGTGTAGAGGCAACTGAAAGAGGAAAGACTCTCAAGTGAAAAGCTAACTTTTTTCTCTCTGAAATATTCAGCATCTGAGACACATTGTACAGCAGATTTTGTAACCATAGGCCATCTTAAATGTGCATATTATCCCAGCTCAGCTAAAATATCACCAGAACAAGACTCACAAATGTAATGTTAAAGATAGATACGTCAACTTATCATGTCAAGTATTAAAGTTAATAAAAACAAATAAGAGGTTACCGACAGGAGGAGTTATGTCATGTTTTGAGAGACATGAACTAATTTGGTCTGAGTGTTTCTCCAAGAAAGGACAGCTAATGTTAATTTATTGTGAGAAAAGTTTCTTCTCACAGTTTCAAAGAAAGAGGACCATCACAACTTGTTTCTTACAACTTTGTATTTCTTTAGCAATATACTTAAAGTATAGTTTTAGTAGCTTTAGTAGATAAGGAAAGCTGAAAGAGTCTACATGGCCTTTGTTGTTAACTATGCTTCAACAAGCCATCGTGTGAATATAGAACTACTAGTTTTGCAGTATCAAAGAAGAGGCAAAAATTTATCTAGAACTATACTTACTATTTCCAGAAATGAGAAAAAAAGACAGATAATTTCCCCTCCCAAAATATATACTCCTCACAACATTATTGAATCTCTAGTAAGAATTCTAAATATCCTAAATATAATTTCAAAAATAAAGTCAATTCTCATTATTCATGGAGTCTGTATTTGCATATTTGCCTACTTGCTAAAGCTAATTTGTAACCTCCAAATCCCTATTTGTGGCAATTTCGTGGTCATGGTGAACATGCACATGTGCAGAGTGGTGAAAAATATGACTTACCTGATGCATCTGTGAAAAGTCATTATCATGTTGAATGAAGTAATGCCCTGCCTTCTTGTTTCAGCTTTTATACTGTCAACAAGTTTCCTTTTACAGTTTATGTGGTGCTACATTTTTCCTCCTTTTTGTGCTTTTCGTTGGTGATTTCACTGTATAAAATGGCTTCCAAACATAGTCTAGTGTTAGTAAGTGCAAGCAGGCTGTGAGGGTGAGCCTTACAGAGAAAATATGTGTGTTAGGTAAGCTTTGTTCAGTCGTGAGTTCTAGTGCTGTTGGCTGTGAGTTCAATGTTAGTGAACCAACAATATATCATAAATACGGTGTCTTGAAATAGAAACATACATAAAACAAGGTAATGTATTAATAGGTTGATGTGAATGTTAGGATCAGAGGCTGGTGGGATTAACCTAATCCTGCATTGCCCTAGTTTCAATGCTTCAGTATTCACCAATTCAGTGTTTGCAGCAAGTTTACAGAACACAGCTGCCGCGAGAAGCAAGAATCAACTGTTTCACATTTTTTTTGCCATAAATTATTCATAGGCACAAGCAAAATTCATCTTCTAGTATGATAAAATGAACCGAAAGAACTTGTTCGCATGTAAACATTTATAATTACAGTGACAAATTTAATGTAGTGAAATATTTTGGCATATAATTGAAAAACTTGCAATCATTGTTAGTTTGTTTACACAGAGATGCTATATAAACAGAGCACGATACAGATAGGAAGGCTGATTTATGGAGAGATTTAATTTAACTAAATGTGCCGTAATTCATATCTCTGTTAGTACATCTGTCTTATGTTGTAAAGGCTCACCCCATCCAAATACAATGTCAACAGACTCTTCACAAACTGCTATTAAAAAAAGCCCAGCATTTTAAAAGATTGATTTCCGATTTTGAAGTTCAAACCACAGTTCTCAACTAAGGGAATTTGGTAATCCTCACTATTGGCTCACATTTGGGAGCATTTTTTCATCTTATGTCAGGTGAATTTTATGCACTAGGCCCCTGTTCAACCCAGCTACCAGATCAACACATTCTCTAAACTCATTAAATTTTAACAGGCTACACAGAGTTCCCAGAGTTCATCTGACAGTAAGTGGGAAAGACGTTTCTCTCTGACTTTTTAGCTCTTTTCAATACTCATGTACTGTGGTTAAAGTGCATGAGCCATTTCAGCAAGCATTTGATTGTATCTTTGTTGAATTTTTAAAGACATGAGTCCTGATTACAGATGGCCAAGAAAACTCGGGATTGTTAATAAGAGATAATATTGTTAGCAAATAACAGATAACAACAGCCTCTTCTTGTCATTTATTATAATACAAATATACAATATACAAACAAGTCCATGATTATTTTTTCTTTTGGCTATGGGCCAGGACTGAAATTTAACAGACACAATTTTCATAATATGTGGCAGCTGAAAAAACTTCAACTAAAAGAATCTCAATTTTATTTGGCTTAAAAGACTGTCCCTGAGAGCATCTCATATTCACGTGCATGATTCCCCAAAATGGCAACTGTACATAAGTGAATATTTAGCTCCAAAGACTGAAAGAGTGCCATGTTGCATTACAAAGCATGTTTGGGGGTGGTGAATTTCCAGCAATGAATCTTATCAGAAGAAATCTATTTTTTAACATAGAAGTTGTTAAAAGACATTTAGAAATATTAGTTTACTGGATTAATTTAACTGGCTAATCTAAAAGTTAAGTAATCTAAAGTCAAAATAATTCTAATTAGTATTTGTTACATAGGGCCCAGATAAATGGATTTTTAAGTAAAAGTCAAAGTCATTGCATTAACCAATCATAAACCTCTGCGATTTAATATGGAGATGAGCTGCTATGCACTTGAGTCCCTAGGGTTTTTTTTTTTTTTTTTAGCATATATTGCTAAGACTCTAAGTTAGTTTTTTATTTTTAGAGTTCCAAAGTGTGTACAACAGTTATCTTCATTTGGTTTACCCCAAGAAACTTTTATTATGAAATAAAATTTATCACTATTTCAGAAGTGTTAAATGCCAGAGAGATTCTCCAGTTCCATACTTAGGCTGAGGAATGTTTCTAGAAGGAGTTGTGAGATTGAACTAAACTGACTGTTGCAATTATATTCATTCTAATCTTATGGAGACTTCTGGCTTTGTGATACCATTACTCACCTATCATTGAGTGGACTCCTCTTCACTTTTCCCAGTAGAAACAAACTTGTTTGCACTGGGTGTTATACGCAAATAATGAATCATGGAACACTACATCAAAAACTAAGGATGTATTGTATGGTGACAAACATAACAAAAAAAAATTATTATTAAAAAAAAAAACCTGTTCGCATCTCTAACTCTCAAGAATAGCAGAAAGCCCTTTTCCTCGGGTGCTGAATAAGTAAGTTCCCACATCCCCCTCTATCTAGATTCAGTCATCTCACGTATACCTTCACTTTTTCTGAAACTTCACTCCAACAATTTTCACTGTCTCCTTGCAATGCCCATCTCTATTTACAGGACGTAGCATTCTGGAAAAATTAAAAATAGCTCTTGTCTCATTCCATTCAGCAAGAAATGTATTAACATAATGGTCTTTAATGTTGCACATATTTCCCTTTTATAATTAGACTCTGCCTACTTCCACTCTGTTGAAATTTCTTTCTGGAAAAAAGTTTACAAACAACTGCCTGATATCAAAGGAGAAGCATTATAGATTAGTATTTAATAATATAGGTTCTGGATCAGCCTGTGTTTTAACTGTCACTTTCTGCTGTATCTTGGGCAAGTTTCTTAATCTCTATGTTGCAGTTTCCTCATTGTAAAATGGAAAACATAATAGGACCTATTTCAGAGAACTGTTTTGAGGATTAAATCCAACAACATTTATACAACACTTAGAGCAGTGTTTAGCACGCAATAAGCGCTATAAAGTGACTGTCAAATAAAGTAAATCCCAAGCAGGTTTTTTTCCTTTATTTTCTTCTCCCTCCACCTCTCAACAGCCTTTGTTCTTATTGATTAGCCCTGTAGAAATTCTTCACCCTTGGTGAAATTGTGCAGCCTGGCAAGGAGGCTGATGGAAACAACAAAAGACACAGAGTATTGGGAATGTCTGGCAGTTACTGTTTCATTGAAATTTCTGTCTTGGAGGCTTAGCTTTCATAGAGAGATATGCAAAGGGAGAATTGGAGCCTTGAATTGAGGACGCAGAATTTTGAGAGTTTAGAGATCATTAGGAAAAAATAGGTTCTGTGAAAATGAAGGAAAATGGTGGTTAAGGTGGAGAGGACTGAACAAGGGTTCAAGAGGTGTAGAAAAGGTGGGAAGCTATTGTTTACAATGGTTTCCAGCCTCAGGTGATGATAGGCGATAAAGGCCTGAAAGCCAGCTGTGGGCTAGGTGTCCTTGGGTGGAAAGAGGAGGTACTGGATTAAGTACATTTTTAACTATTTAAGAGCTACCACTTCCTTATTTTAATTTATTTATTTTATCTGTCGTATCTGTCTCTTGGTCATTGAATTTTTTATTACTAGCAACTCTAGGGCAAACCAGGCAAAAGAAGTAAGTATTAAATCACCTAACATTTATATTTGTTAATGGGTCTGTTTGTTAAAGGATCAGGTGGGAGAATGAAGGGAGATGTATCTATCTAAAAGTATCTTTAAGGTAACACACTTGGGTTATCTGTCACATGTATTAGCCATTGCTATCTTAGAGTTGGATGTTCATTCTCAAAATGTCCCTGGATGACACGCTGTGATCACTTATTCCACTTTCTGAGACAACCAGGGAAATGAAGGAGCTTGAATGAGGTCATTCAGCGGATCCACAGCTGAACCAGCATGAGAACTGACAGTTCCTAACTCCCACTCTAACCCCTACGTCTTCTAAGTCATAATAGCCCCTAAGGGAAAATAATTGTAAACAGGTTTCTAGAGATTGAAGTTGTCTTCCAAACCTGAAGTGATTTTATTTAAAAAAAAATGCAAACACAATTTTATTTTGGTCTTTACAATGACGTTCATATATTTACAGTTCATCTGCTGCTGAAGCAGCAGTAGGATTGTCTTTGAAGTGAGGGGTTGTGTGTATCTTGGCAGTGTTGAAGATAAACAATGCCAAAAGACTCCTAAAAAGATTAAACTGTTAACCACAAATACACAGTTTCAGTTGGGAAGATTTATTTGTTGCTGACCATATTAGCCATTGTAGTTAACATCGGCTCTGGGAAAGTCATACGTTGATTATGGGCCAATATGCAGTATTTGAAGAACTACAGTTGAATTTTAAGATGGATACAGTTGACACTGCAGATAGTCTCAACATCAAATGGTTAATGAAAAAAAAAATCACAAAATGTTCCACTGGTTCCTAGCCTTTAAGCTTCTTTTGGCACTTCTAAGAGTTCAAGCTCAGATGCATTGTCCCCCAGCATTCTGTCCATCTGTTGCCTTGCCTTGGTTCATGCACTAAAATGCTTTGCTCAAAAGTATGTTTTCTTATGGATATCATGGTGTTTGAACTCTCCAAGCAGCCATCTGAGATAAAAGATAATGGAAACAAGGTTAGAGGTGGGCATGGTGGAATTGGAGTGATGTCAGAAGGTATTGGCATTTACTAAGGACCAATCATGTACCTAGGTACAGATCTAAGCCCTATTTCATGTCAATTCTAATTGAGTGTGCAGTTCAATTCATTCTGGCACTAACCACCTGGAGCTAGCACAGATCCTGTAAGTTAAGGGGCTGCCCTACCTCAGACACTAGCCACACCTGGGAGTCTACAGGCTGCCTGCACTTTCAAATGACTGGCTATAAATTTGGAGGTTCCCACAACCCCTCAAATTCAATAATTTCCTAGAATGACTCTCGGAGATCAGTTTCGTCACAGAGAATACAAATCAGTGGTACTAGTCAAATAAAGAGACACATGGGATGAAGTATGTGAAGGAATACAAAGCTTTTGGTGCTCTCTCCTTGTGAAGTCTGTTACCCTCCAGGCATAGTGCATTCATCAACCAACAAGCCCCACTGAGCTCCTGTGTTCATAGTTTTTATTGAGGATTCATTATGTAGCCCTGACTGAATAAATCACTGGCCAAGGGATTGAACTCTGTCTCCAGTCCGCTTCCCCTCTTTGGAAAATCCCAAACATCTAATCATGTGGGGACCAGTCCTGTCCTGAAGTTTTCTAGGGGCCCTTCATGAGTCATCTCTTTAGATAACAAAGACATTCCCGTGACTCTGGAAATCTCAAGGATTTTGTCCCTTGGAAAAAAAGGAACCAGACAAATTCTGTATTTTACCACAGCCTCTCTTTTGCACTACCTTATTTAAGGTTTACGGAAATCTCATGAGATAGGTATTTCATCTCCACTCTAAGAATGAGAAAACTAAAGATAAAAAATATAATATATATGCCAAGTTCACACTGCAAGCTCATGACAGAACCAATATTTGTCTCCACATGCACCTGCTTCAAAGCCGTGCCTTTCCTGCTACCTTAAAGAAAACCAAATGAACAATGACAGATAAACGTGCTTGTAATTACTTATTTAATGCCTGTTTTTCTCTGCAAGTCCATAAGGTTTGAAAGAAAGAATATGTGCTTTTACCGATGGCCACTTTTACCCCGGCATCTAGTACATACCAATTTCTACTAGGTTTTAGGTAAATACTTATCAAATGAGCAAATGAACATGAATAAACGAATACTTGTCAGTCCTAGAAAAGACTGTAGAGACTGGGGACTGTCCAGGGAAGAGGAAAGACTCCAAAGTGTGAAACATCTTAAGTTGGTAGAAAATGGGTGGATGAGATGAATAATTACAGGGTCCAGCCTGGTGATATTGTAGCCATGGATATGAGGGCTGTGTGAGAGGAAGAGCATATGGTTCAAGGCACTGGAGGTCATTCAAAGATTTTGCTGCTACTACAAGCATGGTGTACCTGTGTGAGCATCATTGGGTTAATAGCATTCTCCTTTCTCTCCTGCCTCCCTCAGAATCATGAGGAAAGTAAAGGATGGAGAGGATTCCCTAGAGGCTTATTCACTGCTGCTGCTGCTGCAAGAAAGCTGGCTTTATGATGGCCTCTTGTCCTGCTTCACACAGTCTTTGGACATCATGGGAGTTGCTGCCACTCCCCAAGGGCAATTTCTGCTACCTCCACAGACATCTGCATCTTAGGATCGTTCCTTCTCTTTAGCAGCCTTCTGAATAATAGCCCCTTGCTCAACAAGTTGGCTTTTTTCTGGATATGATGAGTGATTTTTCTGGATGAGATAATGATGGTAATGATAATAATTAGTAGGGTTTATGAGTGTTTGACATGAATTGTCTCATTTAATCCTTACAATAACCTATTCTTGGGGGAACAATTTGGTCCCTTTATTACAGATGGGGAACATGAGATGTGGGGAGGTTAAGGCATTTGCCCAAAGTCATGTAGTTAATGATGAGCAATCTCAAAACTTTAAGGTAAGTCTGATTAACAGTCAGAGTCTCCAATGAGAATATTAGAACATTTGGAGAAATAACTGATGTAAGTATTTAAGAACCTTAAGTTTTTGCTACAGCTAACCAATCCTTGCTTAGGTGGGGTTATCTTTTCTTTTTGGTCTGTCCTTTGAAAATCAGCTGTAACTTCCAGCTCTCTAGTTCCTTTTGGGGAAAAAAAGAAAAAGAAAAGAAATGGTTATTCTTCTTTCTCCAAAATACCAAAAAATGTCAGCACAACCTTCTGAGAAATTTGTCAAAGGTTTAGACAATCTGATATAGCATCCCTGTGGTGACACCACAAAGAATAAATAACAAAATAGGGACTGTGTCATAAATATTGATTCTTCTATGGCTGAGGCTTACTGACTTTATATAAAGCTTGTCATTTCATTAAATCTATTGCAAGCAATGCAACAAAGCTTTATTCTAGTTTCATCTTTTCAGATGTTGAAATTGTCATGGCTTATAAAGCCAACTTTATTTTTTTGGTAAGAGTCATTAAGATGTAATCCTGCCTCTATCCCTTTTGAGTGTGTGATACTTTGAAATACAAGAATTTCTTTAACCTTTCATTGTATGAGAAAATGCTCTAATATCTTAAAATTCCATTTATTTTTCAGTTTAAAAATGACATCTATTATAGATTTTCCTCCTAATTTCTTTGAGTGAATCCAGAATTTTGGCATAGGGAAAAAATTAATAAAATTATCCAGCAAGAACAACAATTAACATTTCATTATATATATCTTACCTTGTTTCTATGCCTATAAGTGTATGTGTATATATGTGTATATATAAATTATAAATATGTGTGTGTGTGTATATATATATATATATATACACACAATAAAAACACCATTTTGTAATCTGCCTTTTTTACATTCTACATTTTTAAACATCCTTTAAAACATGTTACTTCTATGGCAATTCAGCAACAGCACCCTTTTTGTCCACAGCGGTGGTTTCCTGGTGGACTACCTAGTAGGGTCATGCTGAGTCAGCTGAAATGGAGAGAAAGTTCTGGGTAGTAGTGCTTCCCTAACCCAACACTCTGTATGCTGACCTCAGTGGAGTATTCTGTTGCTGGTGTCTTGTGCCAAACCTGTTCCTTCTCCTCCTTTGCTCATCATCTAGGTCACTGGTTCTCTCTCAGGGAGTGATTCTTTCCCTTAGGGGCCATTTGGCAATATCTGGATACATTTTGATTCTCACCAACTAGTGGGTAGAGGCTAGGATGCTTGATATCCTATAATACCAGGGTTGAGAAGCCTGGGCGCCAGGTGAATGGTACTGTCATTCTCTGAAGCTAAAAACACAACTAATTAACAGGTAGATCTTGAGAATGCCTAATAAGTTTTTTTTTTAGGTATATTCTTTTGCTAGTCCTTTAAGGACTCCTTAAATTTATCGAGTCCTTTAATTTACTGGGTCCTTTCTAGGTGCCACAAAATTGCCCTAAGCATTTTGTATTTATTAATCTCTTTTGTTAATCCTAATGACTCTGTGAGGGATAAATTCCTATTTTATCCATCTTGTGGATAAGGAAAATTAAATCTCAGGAAGGTTAAGTAATTCACTGAAGATGACGTAGCTAGGAAATGCAATCTGGGATTTGAAACCAGAACTTGTACTCCTGACGACTACATTTTATCATACTTGCTTTTTCATCCATACAGCGTCCACCTTAATTCAGATCCTTGTACTCCCTCTTTACATTATTATGATAATTACTAACTGGCTTTTCTGACTCCCTTCTTGAATGGTTCACACTTCTGTGCAGGGAATGGCCAGCAATCCCTGTAACAACACATGAAAAGATTACCCCAAACTTTGCCATGAAAGAGAGGAGAAGGCAAGGTGGTCAACACTCAGAGGCGAAGACCTTTTGCTCTTCTTTGCTTGTTCTGCCTTTATTGGTCCTTTAAGATAAATCACAAATCCTTATCACTGTTTCTCAAGCACAGAATGTGGGACAAGGGGTCTTTCTGAAACTGGGAGGATCTGCTTAGGGGAAAGATATGCTAATTTGGGCATGTTCTATGAGTTCTGCCAAACATAGCCTAAGGGACAATGCCTACGTCTCTTAGATCACAGCGTGACTGTTCAGGCTAGGAAAGCTTCCCGAAGGCAACTCCCCGCGGCATTTCAACGGTGGAGTGGTCAGAAGGACTGGGCATTCCAAAGGCCTACTCCCTTCTCCGAAACCTTCCGGGCCCTCAAGCGGCCTCTCTGTTACATCCTAGCAAGCTAGGTGTTATGGCTGATTTCATGCTCTGCATTAACCCCAACACTTCTGCTAGTGTAATCCTTCTAAAATGCAGTCTATTCCTCTCAACCATCTGCTTTTAACATCCTGACTTAGCTTCCCACAGGATGACAGTGTCCTATTACACTGCACCCACTATTCAAGACCTTCTGAATTATTTACATCCCCATTGCTCTTGGGCCCTGATTAATTCCTTTACTTTCATTGAATCCTCTTCTCTTTTTCTTCATGGTAAAAACCTACCAAGGTCATTGGTGCAAATTAGCCTTGTTTAACTTTTTACTTTAATATAATTTCACATTTAAAGAAAAATTGCAAAAAGAATACAAAGAATTTTCATATCCCCATCACCTAGAGCCCACACGTCAACATTTTATCATTTGCTTTATTCCTCACTCTCTGAGTATAGATTTTTTTCTGATCTCTTCTCGAATTAGTTGCAGACATGATGCCCTTTGCTGCTAAATAATTTTCAAGTTCAGGGAAGCAACATTGATACTACGTTATTACCTAATCTACACACCTTATTATGATCTTGCAAATTAGAAATTTTTTTAAAAGTATGGAAAAAGAATATATTTCATGTTATAAAGGCCCCAGTATATCCCCAGATATTAAAATTGATGAGACATTAATCAAACTGGTCATTGGCTGCATTTATATTTACATGGTAGAATGCATATATCTGAATACCATTAACCACTTGAAAAATCCCATAAATCTGCAATGTGAAATCATGTTTCAGATGTAGTTTTAAACACAAGGGCGAAATAAGCTGCTGAGGAGAAACATAAAGACAATGAATTATTTACTTTCCTGGTGATGATGCCTTCAGATCTTCTTTAAGTTATAGGGAGTCATTTGTTTATTTAGGTTGAATTATCTTAAACTACTCACATGGAATTAAATCTCTGGATGGTTTACTTTGGTTACAAGGAAAAGGACTAGATTATTTGCCTTCCAAAGGGACTAAAGTCTGAAAGGAAACATTATGAAATAAGTTTTTCAAAATGTTTCTTGGAATATGAATTCTATATTTTTTAATGACCTAAAATGCATTTTTAAAGGTCTCTTAAATCTCTTCTCTACTTCTGTTGTGTACCAGCACTCTCCAGAACTAGGATACTTCAAGTACTACCACTTCTGCCCTTATTGGTGGAAGTAATACTGATAATAATATTTTTTTTTATTTATTGAGAGCTTACTATGAACCAGATCATCAAGCTAAAAAACTTTACATAGAGAATATCATCCTATCCTTACAATTATTCTTATATTATTGTCCTTAGTTTACAGGGCAAAGAAATAGTGGTACCAAGAGGTAAAATACCTTGGTCAATGGACACTTTCTCCCCCTTCCCCCAACTGTACCTTGCCAAGTGTTAGCTTTAGCCATTATGCTATATTCTATTTATGATAAACTAGGATATGACCAATTCAAATTACTCCAAAAGCTTGTACTTATTTCCACAACATTTTTGTTACTATTTTAGAATCAACATTATTTGTTAAAATGAGCAATGGCTTATTTATAAAAGGCTTAGTGTTCATTATCATTTAACTAGAGAATGGCAAATACATCAGACTTTGGAAACTATAGTAACCTTCTGAGTGTGAGCTCTTTAGAGCATACTGTTGAATGAAGAACCACAATGTACTGATTACCTCTTTCCTTTGTCCGGGGCCATTTTGTATTATCTTTGGTGACCTATAGAGACTGGACTAGCCAATTAGAACTGAACTGGCAAAAAGGAGATATGGATTCTAGTTTCTAACCTGTCCCTGACTAGTTACATTGCTCTTACTAAACATTTTTAGCTCTGTGGGCAGTGTTTATAAAATCAGGACATCCACAAAATTCCTTCCATCTTCCTACCCAGTTTTAAAAATGCTATCATATTTATGGATAACTTTCTTTTCACCTTTACTCACTGACTGTGCCTTTCTCCAGAACACTGCACTTACAGGGATTAGCTACATTTTTATTAAGTTTTTTTTTTTAAGATTTATTTATTTATTTGAGGGAAAGAGAGAGACAGAGACAGAGTGGGGTTACAGGCAGAGAGAGAAAATCTTCAAGAAGTCTCCCCACTGAGCATGGAGCCCAACACAGGGCTGGATGCCGGGCTCAATCTCATGACCCATGAGATTATGACCAAAACGAAAAGTTGGATGCTCATCAACTGAGCCACCCAGGTGCCCTTTTACTATTAAGTATTTAAAGTATATTTGGTGAGGTAAGTGATTTGAGTTGCATTGACCTACCTCATACTTCTGCAATTCCCAAGGCCCTATTAACAAGTTTGATTTTGGACTCTGCATTTCCACAGCCTTGAGTAGAATTTATGGAATTATCATTTGCAAAATTCTTCTGATACAGAGTTTGCAGTTCAGAAAACAAATCCCTGAGTATTACCATAGTATTTCATTTATAGCATGTTGCTGGCCATATGGTACGAGTAGCTTGAGAAATGTCCTCATTTCTGCAGCTAAACGGAGTAAGAGCTGCAGGTAGCACCACCAAGGTAGCCACAATCACGATCTTTTTCTCCTCTTCTCTCTCTTCGCATCAAGTTCTCTGACAAAGAATTACAGCCTGGGCTTAATAAGTACATTAGTTTTTGGGGCGCCTGGGTGGCACAGCGGTTAAGCGTCTGCCTTCGGCTCAGGGCATGATCCCGGCGTTATGGGATTGAGCCCCACATCAGGCTCCTCTGCTATGAGCCTGCCTCTTCCTCTCCCACTCGCCCTGCTTGTGTTCCCTCTCTCACTGGCTGTCTCTATCTCTGTCGAATAAATAAATAAAATCTTAAAAAAAAAAAGTACATTAGTTTAAGTTGTTCTGTGATGTAAGCTTAGAAAAAGTAATTCTGAGTATGTCAGATTCCTTAGTAGGTCCTAAACATAGGTGAGTGATTCCGTGATGGTCAGTAGAGGCAAGTATTGTAGTCCCCATTTTGTAGATAGTCAAGACTGTCTACATAACTTGCATGGCCAGTGCAAAATAAAAATGCAAAGACCCTTGTTCAAAATTAATATGAATTTCAAGATAACAACAGCAGAGCATTAAACTAAGTGAGGGGCCCTTTGGAGCACAGTTCCTCTGTGAACACACAGCTAGTATGGACATAAAGCCAGCCCCACGTACAAGAAAACTGATGTTTAAAGAAGTTAAATGACTTGCCTAAGGTCACACATTCAGTGAAGGAGGACAGAGAAATATTGGAATCCATGTTTGTCCAATTCCAAAGTCAATTTTTTTTCCTACCTGACCTCTCTGTGTCTCCTAGTGGGAAAAATGGGCAAATTTTTCCTTTTGTTATTCCCAGTCCAATTTTTTTTTCAAGTATATCTGCTATATCATTCGGAACCTCCTTTCTCTTCAAAATCTGGCCAAAGTTGTCCCTAATTCCAAACATGTAAGGTTTCAAGGAGCAACTCTGGTTTTGCACACCAGGCCCCCTTCCTCATATTTCTTTCAACCTCCAGGTGCCTGTGTCTACACAAAAAATCCAATATACAACCTCCCCTAAAACAAAGATTTGTGAACCCAACCGTTGAGAGTGGTGAGAAGATTTAAATGTTTTTGTACACATAGTGCACTTAGTATGGTTCCTGGCACATGCTAACTGCTTAACTGGTATTAGCTATTATTAATATTATTATTATTGGTAATTAATATTGGAAGGTTAAATCTCAGGTCAGTAGACTGCCACCTTATCTGTTTATGTACCCCCATTCCACTTGTCCCTTTTTATCTTCAGTTTAACTGGTGCTTGGATGCAGGGCAGGCCCTTTCCATTACACTGCTGTACCTGTCAAGTGATTTCTCCAAGAAAATATGGTTTCTTTGCTAGGAAGATTTCTGTTTAATAAAACATTCCTCATGACATGTTTCCCCTGTGCATAGAAAATCAGTGGGAAAAAGAACCCATGTAGTTATTTCTTCTTTCTTAAAAACATTTTTTTAGAGCACTCTTTTTCCAATTATCTAGAACTAACTGCATTTATTTCAGCCAAATTACAAAATTTTAAGAATTTAAATTTATTGTTGATCACATCTATAAAGATGGCACTGTTGTACTAACAATCCTCATGAAAGCCTACATTTTGAGATCTCTTTTCAGTGGGTGTGATTAATTTATGTCATTTCTTTCACAATTTCTCATTTAGTTTGTCTTTTTACAATGCCAAAGTGACAGATAGCAATAGCCAAAGTAGTAATAGCATTCGAATTCAATACATGTTTACTATTAACAATTTGAAAAACACAAATTAAAAATTAAAACCACACTTAATGTTTTTAGTCAGAAAATATCAGGGTTCACATTATTGAAAATGGCCTTCCAGTCTTTTTTTTTTAATGTACTATATCCTATGTTATGTATTTATGTCATAGAAAGAGGATATTTTATAAATACGGTAAATATTCTCTAGAAAAGATCTACCCGATCAGATTTCTGTGGAAATATACGAGAATTTTGTTGTCTTGCATTCTCAATATATTTGTTGATTTTTCATACATCTTTTCAGTGGTTTCTTAAGTATTTTATCCAGATCCTAAATATGTGTATGAATATATATGCAAATAAATAATATATATTATATGTAAATATATTTAGTCCACTAATTTAGTCTTTACATTTACATCTATATTTATTCCTCAAAAATTCAATTGGTCTATCAGAATAACAATATTGCTATTAATAGTTTATATAACCATGCTTAACAACAGCATGGAAATCTAGAAGATTCACTAAAATGTTTACGTTGTTTTAATAGCATCTAATTTCCTCTTGCTTTCTCTAAGTCAGCAGTCATAGTTCCTTCAAGGTCCTGGAAAAATGCTCAGAATGTGTGACTTCAGTGTGACTCAGGCATTTCAGTTCAGCTCAGATGGTATCCATTCTTTGATGGATAAAAGAGAAAGAAAGAGCTATTCTTTGGCTAAACAACACACTCCTCTCTATTATTCCAATCTCTACAGATTGCTTGAAAAGTGCAGCATATTTGGAATTGCTTTCCTAAGAATTAAGTCTGGACAAACAAGCCCACACCATTCTAAAAAAGAATCTGGATCGTATACAGCAGGCCAGGAAGCCAAGGTGGAGGAGGCCAAGGGAAAGGTTAGCAAGTGAGTGAGAGAGGGGAGGAATCCAGAGGTCTCCTGCGGGCATGTCCTGACTTCGGAAGCCCTTTCAGGACACAGACATAACTTTCTTTGCCAACAAATGATCTTACATAAGACCTCCTTTGCTCTTTCCCAGTGCATTCTTTTCTTTGTTTCCCTAGATCTGACTTTTCTATGCTATTATCATCAACATCACTGCTATTAGAACCATATGTATGTTACAAATACAAACAACATGTATTTACCTATTTATGGTTGCTAAATGTGATGTCTTTATATTACCTAATAATTAATACTAGGATGATCTAGGACACGTTTATTGAACACTTATGTGCCAGACACAGTACTAAGTATTTCATATTTATTATCTTAATTATCTCATATAATCTTACTCTATTCCTTTTACAGGTGAAAGGACTGAGACTCAGGAAGACTACATATTTCTTCCAAAGTTATTTACCAAGTGATTGACAGAGTTGAGAACCAAACCAGATTATCTATCTTATTCTATTTTATTAAATGTTTGTTAATTGAATAAAGTATAAATTATGTGATGATGGATTGCACAAAAAAGCACAAACAGATGTTTTCTAGGCAACAGTTTATCCAACCCAACAAACATTTACAGAATGCTGTCATCTGCTAGCAGGCACCAAACTTGGAGAAGGGAACACGAAGATCAATAGAGTGTGTACCATGGAGCTCTCTCTGTCAATAAGACAGGGGACTCTCTCCTCAACAATCAATTAAACTTCTTTCATGTCAGCAACTTTTACTAAACACCTACGATATAACAGACATGGTACTAGACACCAGAAAAATGCAAAAGTAATTAAGAATTAGTCTTTTTTTCCAGAAGCTTGCAGAAAAATGAAAACAGGGTACTCAAGTCTGCCTAATACAAGTAAAAGCCCCAACGGGTTAAATGCATTGAAGAAATCATCTTGTTTCCCGAAGAGTTTAGCCAGTGGTGATTCTAAAGGAACTCACCAAAAATATATGGGAAATAAAGCTGACAATAAGTTTTTCCTTTTATCAAAGCCATAAATCATGGTTGATCTGAATATAGTGTATACTTCTAGTCACTCTCTATTACTTGATAACTAATTAAAGAGAGTAGTTCAGGGTCTGGTAAATTAAATGATCTAAGGGATAGTACTGGTTTTATCAATGGTAGTTAATAGTGGAACTCAAATCCTATAAGGAGAAGACTATGAGAGACATCAGCCCATTCTTTAAAAGAGCCAAAATATGTGAATAGGGTGAAGCTTATTGTTCAGGTGTATTGGCCCTGTTTGGGACTCTAAAAATAGGAGATAATGTTTCAAACTTGAAGGAGGTAAATTCAGGGTAAAGAGTGGAATTAATGATTTACATAGCATGTGGAATATATATGAATCTTGTTGTCCCAGGAAGCTATAATGTTAAGAAGCTCTGTGATATGATGGTTAAGAACCGGAGTCAGACAGATCCTATATGGAGTCTGGATTGCAGTCACTCACTATGTGATTTTTGGAAAATAGCAGTCTCCTAAACCTCAGTTTGTTGTTTTTTAATCTGAAATATTCAGAAAATAAAATAGCCAATTGATTAAAGGTGAGGTCATGAAGGAAACAGGCTAAGAGCAGAAGATCCCCTTACCTTCTCTTCTTCGTGTTCTTAAATCCCAAGTCTGTGGTTTTCTGGACATTTCAATACACTTTTACATGTCTATACACTAAACACAGTGCCCAATATAGATATTTTATCTATGGTATGTACCAAATAAGTATCTACTAATTATCTATAGTATCAACTAAATAGTAGAGTACCTACTAAATAAGTACTAATTATTATTATGATTTTAAATTTTCATGAATAGTTTTAAGTCATTCTGTTACTAAACTTTCCTGACCCACTAAGGCTGGCTACCACAATTTTTTGCAGGTATTTTTTGTTACCAATGTCAATATCCCAAACACAATACATGATTGAGTGATCAAACCACATGTAGCATTTCCAATATTTTCATTTCTGTGCCTCACACATCTAATCTGGAAATATTTCTGGGTCATTTACCTTCCACAAGGTAAATTACCATCCTTTTCTTACTCCTGGAATTCACCTTATTAATTGATCAATGAACACATGTGTGTTAAGCAGTTGCCATCTAGTGAATATCATACTTTCTGCTCTCATGGAGTTTATAGCCTCATGGGAAAGGGCATTGAGCAATTTTCTTACAAAAAAGTATGCTGGGAAATGGAAGTACAAACTTCTAGGGAGCAATACTAGGAGACGTAACCTCACCTGAAGAGTCTGCAAAAGCTTCTCTGAGAACACGAACTTAAAATTGAGCCCAGAAGCCTGTCATGCGTAGGAGTGTTGTAGATGGAGAATAGTGCTGATGTAGCCCTGAGGCAGGAGAAGGCCAGTTGTTAACGTCTTTTTTACCAAAGAATAGACACACTCCAGACCTATTTTACATTCCCAGGGGAAAAAAATCTCTGGGGTCCATCCTTGGTTATAGATATCCTCTTCATGCTCTAAATCCTCTCCCAGAGACAATTCCTGAAACACCATTTTTCCTTGTCCTTTTCTTTCCCTGTTAGTTTTGCATTGGATTTTTTAAATAGACTTTACTTCCCGGATTTAGATTTAGATTGTTAGATTTATAGAAAAATTGAGAAGATAGTACAGAGCTCTCATATACCCTACACACGGTTTCCCTCATCAACATCTTAATTAGTATGATGCATTTGATACAATTAATGAATCAATATTGATACATGATCCTTTACTAAAATTCACACTTTTTTCAGATTTCCTTAGTTTTTACCTTATGTCCTTTTTTCTGTTCCAAGATGCTATCCATGGTCCCACCTTAGATTTTTTTGTCATGTCTCCTTAGGCTCCTTTTGGCTGTGACAATGTCTGAGACTTTCTTTTCCTTTGATGACCTTAGCAATTTGAGGAGTACTGGTCAGGTATTTTTTTTAATGCCGTTCTACTGCAATTTGTCTAGTATTTTACTCATGGTTAGACTGGGATTACGTATTTTTGGAAGAACACAATTGAGGTAAAGTGCCATTTAATCACATAATATCAAAAGTGTAAGCTGATAACATCAATAAAACATCACTGTGGATGTTGATCTTGACTCTGGCTGAAGTGGTGCTTTCCAGTTGTCTCCACTGTACAGTTATTCTTTTTACCCTGTTTCTACACTACTCTTTGGTAGGAAATCACTACGTGCGATCCACACCTAAGTAGGAGGAGTTTTTCCCCCTTCTTGTGGTCAGAGTGTCTACATAAATTGAGGCTCTTTTGCATAAGAGGTTTCTCTTTTCCCCATTAATTTATTAATTTATCATTTATTTCTATCAGTATGGGCTCATGGACATTTATTTTACACTTTGCATAACCCAATATTACTTCCTTTATTTTGTTGTTCAAATTATTCCCCTTTCAGCCATTGTGAACTCTTTATTTGGCTTCTGTGTCCCTTTGACATACCCCCGTTAATGTAAATTTTCTTTTTCTTAACTTCTGGCACTACAAATACTCCAGGTTCATTTTATATATTTTCTGCCCCAGTCCTAAAATCATCCGTTACTCCAAAAAGTTCTGGTTCCCTTTGCTGGAACAGGTATTAGAAACCAAGATCTGGGAACTCAGTGTTCTGCATTAAATTGTAATAAGCTGCAGCTAGTATATTCATGAAAATAACTGCCAGTCCAAATGTACAAAGCATAAGAGAAAATAAAGCTGTCCTAATGAAAATCAGGCAAAGAGCTTAACATAAATGTAATAAACTCATTCACGCTTTTGCATTACTTGGTTGGTCAGTGTTAGTAGTGGAATGTTGTGAACAGAAGCTAGTGTTCTTGTTACTCCACATCAGGAGATTTTAGTTACATGCCAAAGGCTAGAGGTAGTGGAGTTTTCATGGGTAATCACTAGAACGTTAAGGTCAGATGAGGAACAGCCTAGGTAAGATAAAGCAGTTTGATACAAAATCCAGGGACCAACCCAGGGAAGTTGGGTCACAGAAAGAACTATGACATTGAAGTGGAAAATGAAAATTTTAAAGTATAAAAAAGAAATACCTGAACTGAAAGTAAATACAACTTATTGAGCTGAGATTAAAAGAGATGAGAAGAGAAAGGATGAATGGGAAAGCAAAGGGGTCAGATGTTAGGATAATAAATTGTGTCAATGAAGGACATTTTGAAAAGCATAAAGGGGGGAAGAATCAGAAACTAGAACAATCTTCAGCAATGCAGGATCTCTTGTCTAGTTAGGTTAACCTACTGATGTGGGGAATGAGTAAAGAAATTCCAGATGGTACATGGAGGATGGACGGTGTGAGGAGCATATAATACTCATTATAGCTGTGGGCAAGACTACTACATGGTTTGTGGCCCAATCATGATTTTGGAAACAATCTTCAAAGCTATAGTTAACATTTAATAGAAGTCCATCTCCATTAGATTTAGATAATGACACTGCAATTTTCTTTCCTAACATATATCTTATTTATTGCTTTTTTGTATGTATTTAGTTTAGACATGGGAAAGATTTTCTGAGGTCACTGATGCTTTTCAGCAATGAATGAGCCCAGCTAGAGGATTATGTTTCAGACCTAATTGTGTGGAAGTCTAGTCTTCAAACACTTGCTTTAATCTCTATATTCTGACGTTTATTTGAAAAGATGTTTTCGATTGACAGGTACCATGTCACACGCTTTTTCTGAACTCTGATTTCTGATAATTTTCAGGGATTGTGTCTTCTCCACAGAAGTATTTTATAAATGACCATTCTTATATTTGATGCATTCACAAATACAGTTTCCAACCTCCAGAGATATTCAGCAGATTTGTAATATCTCTCAATTGAGTGGGGAATAGTTTACACATCAGGATAAGATGCATCTGTCAAGTAAATGCTGAGTTCAGTTTTCATTTTTCCTTTACAGTGGACATTAGAAGTAAAGAAGCTTTTGGCTTCTTTACTTTGGCTCACCAAAGCTTGGCAATGGACCTAAAGCTGTCAATGGTGTAGTCCCACACCCAGAGAGTTTAAGGTTCTGGGCTGTGCCATTGCTTGGGGTCTTGCCCAGGATTGATCTGGTTTGCAGTGTGCACTGCTTTCCTGAAGATTCTATGGCATGATGCATTGCTTTCAGGATGACAGGGCTTATGGAAGTTCCTTTACCTCCCATCCCATTTCATCATATAGGATATGACTCTATCATGTAATTTTGACATGAAAGATATTGACTAGTAACCTTCCTCACATAGTACCATACCAAGCTTACACTTGCAAATATTTAGAAAAAATTGTTAAGACAGCAAACTTAGTATCCTTAGAAAAAAGAGTGGAGATTTAGATGTGATGTTTAATGTTCAGAGAGAGAAGATAAAGATTTTAAAAGTGTGACATTTCTTGATGCTATTAGAAATTTGCATTTAATAATTGTGGCAAAATAAGTATTACTATTAGGCTTGTGCTATTGTAGTGTAATAATAAATACCAATGTTATTGAATTGCTGTAAGTCATTGAAAGATAATTTAGTCAATTTTTCTGGTTATGATTAAGACAGCATGACTCCTCTTTAAATATTCTTTCTCTTATTAAGAGAAACTTTAATAAATAACGGCCATAAAAATAGCTAACCTTTACTGAAATTTTTGTAGGTGTGATGCATTGTGCTAAGCCCTAAGTGTAGATCACCTTACTTAACCTCTGAACAATATTTTGGGCACGTAATATTATTACACGAGTGCAAAGTTTCGGCATTTTGCCGAAGATCTCTTGACTACAGATGCCTAACAGACTTTGTGATTATGAATATTTTTTTAAATTCTGAGTTAATCTCTTCTATTTCACAATGAAGATAATTTTTTTCCAATCAGCAGTAGATAATAGAAATAGTGGCCAAGACACTTCCAGTTACGGATGAGTAAGTCATGGGAATAAAGGTTTCAACAGGGAATATAGTTGATGATATTGTAATAGCACTGTATGGTGACAGGTGGTAGCCACACTTGTGGAGAGCATAGCATAACATATAACCTTCTTGAATTACTGTGTTATACCTGAAACTAATGTCACATTGTGTGTCAACTATACTTTAATAAAAAAAAAATTTCAACACATAAACCACTGAAAATATCAGGGAATCAAAAGTTTCAGGAAACAAAAGAAGGTTGTAACTTAAACAAACAAACAAACAGAATTAACCCAAAATACCTCTTAAAAAGAGTAAAAAAGAAGCAAGCAACCTATGGAGATCTCCCTGCTAAAAACAAGACAACTGGCACAGTGAAGCCACTTATGCTAAATGCCACACCACCAATCCAAGACAGTACTTAATTAGTTTTGGCTTTCACAGAAATGGAATCTTAAAACAGTCAGTGAGGTATCACCTGGTCTGCACTAGTGAAGAGATCTGCCTGGTAGACCCCTTCCATCCCCTAAAGGAAAACGACCTTGTAACTCAACTAATCCACTTTTTGCCAGTATAACTTCCTTGTTCCCTCTTTTGCCTATAAAAGTCTTTTGTTTTGTACAGCTCCTCAGACCTCCTTTCTATCTGCCAGATGGAATACTGCTCAATTTACAAATCATTGAATGAAGCCAATAAGACCTTAAAATTTAAAAAAGAAGAAACAGAGACTGATACACTCTATATGGTAGATTAACTCTTTATAATGCCTTTGTAATAGAAGTGAATAGAACTGTCTACCTTGTCTACAGCTCTTTTACTGGATATTTTCTCATCTTTCATGAAGCAGGTAAGAATGGGGAAAATAAGAATGGGTCAGGAAGTTTCGTATCTAGCATCCAGCTAGAGCACTGAACTTGCTTATTTGTAGGGCATAAAATGTATCTGGGTTAACCACCACCTCACACACCATCCACCCCAATTTTTGTTAAAACAGTTAACTTGTTTACCTTCAAGGCACCATGTAGTTTACTTTAAGGTTTGATTCTTTGCTTTTGTTATTGTTTATTTCCTTCAAAAGCAGAAGATTAAGTCATTGTTATGAGAACAAACTCAATTAGTCATTTTTTCCTCTCTAGCCAAAGCATTCTTAATCACCAACCCATGGGCTAATAATGTGGAAATAAATGACAGATGTAGCAGTGCAGTTCGAATGCAAATATCAATGTCCCCCTTTTTTTTAATGAAAACGTAAACACAGTAAATCTTGTACTACTCCGAAACTACTTTGTAAGTATTTAGACTAATCTCTGATGACACTCCAATTTACCAAAGTCCACTGAGGCGAGATCACTAAATAAGCTTATTTTCAGGACAAAAATGGACCTAACCACCCACCTGTCACCAAAAATAATTTTTAAGGACCCCGAGAATATAAACTTCATGGTAACAGGGATTCGGTTTCATTCATGGCTGTACCTTCAACACCCAAAGCAGACCTTGAATATTTATTGCATGAGTCAATGAATGACAGAAAAAAATAGGCTGTGAGCAATACATTTTATTCTGTTCTCTGGGTTGGTGCACACTTAATGTGTTCACTTATTCATTTATTTATTAATTTCACAGATATTTAAAGGACTTCTGTTTTTGGTTGGGTTCTGTGCTAAGTGCTGAGGATATAGCTATGAATAAGGCAGGTTTTGTTTCTTACCTTCCGCTGCTTATGGACTGGTCTTATTTCTCACTAAAGAAAGTCTATTGTCTGTCCACATACTATACTGAATGTTAAAAAACTTTTAAAAGTCTTATTGAATATCTCCAGGGGAAAGTCATAAACATATAATTCCTCTGATTGAATGCCTGGCTTTTTGCATTCTATTACAAAATATGGTCAAAAATTTTTTGATTTGTCCGTTGTCATAGGCTTAGAGCCTAGAACATTACCTTTCCTTTCCTAGTATATAGTAGGTGGTTATATGAATAAAGAAAAAATATGGGAAAAAAACAATATATTGAGGGTCAACTGTACTAAATCCTTTAGACATCATCTCAACATAGACATAAGCCCAGTCAATTTTTAGATTATTAATCCTAATTTATAAGTGGGGTAATAAACGGGGGTGACAAAGTAACCTTGCCCAAAACCACGCAACAGACAAGTAACAAAGTTTAAATTCAAACATGGGCTGATTTGTATCAACTGATTCACAAGCTTTACCCAACAAACCATGAATCCTTACTTGCAATTCCTGCCATAGATTACCTTTTGGTTTTCTACTTTAGCAAGTTTACAAAAGGGCTCATACCAGACTCAAGGGCTTTGTATTTGGGGCTATGCCCTATGCCAATGATGTTAATCAGACAAATCTGGGTGATGTAGTTAGAGACACCACCATGATTTTTGTGGCTAACTTAAACCAAAGTTTATTTCTCGCTCATGTAAGGCCTGCTGCAGGACCAGGCACTCTCCAAGTCAATGGTTTTCTACACAGCAACCTGTGACCCAGGCTGAGTGACACTTTGCCACCTTGTCCTACACCACAAGCAATGCACAGTTTCATCATTCAGAGGGGCAGGGGAAGAAAGCATGCAGAGTTGCACTTCAGCTGTTCAATGCTTCTATTCAGAGGCGACACTAACTGTCTCTGTTCCTATTTCACTCACCTGCCAGATCATACAGCCATGCTCAATTTCAAAACAGTAGGGAAGTGTGATTCTCGTCTGGAAAAAGAAAAGGACATTCATATTGACAAATAGTTGCTCTATCTACCAGACCAGCAGAACTGTCTGTGTATATATGTCTAACTTTGTTAGTGTTCCGTATTTAAAAGACTGTCTGATAGCACTGTCTCTTCTTATTTAGCAATAAAGCACCTTTTATTTTACAGATGGAAGCCCTCTCAACAACATCCCTATTTAAGTGCCTTCGCGTTTGCTTTCTATGAAAGCAATGCAGTTAGTATTGAGAAATTAGAAATAACAGATAATCAAAAAAAGTAATAAAAAGAATCACCCACAAAACTACAATCCCTCTCTTCCTTAGCTGCAGCTTTTCCTAGCAAGCACTCAGGAAGATGCTGGCATGCTTCCATACTTCCAGCGGCCAATCTGGGAATCCTGCCTGGTCCTCAGAAGAGGCTCCTTCAAGATTCTAAAGCTGAAAATATCCCAAAACTTTAGCCCAGAAAGTGGATACACCTTCATGGCACATGGTCTATTTTTAATTTAGACAAATGACCACATTTTCTTTCTTATTGTATAACTAATTCTATTTGAAGTTGCATGCAATTATTCTAGGTGTGTCATATTTTAATTTAGGATTTTACTCATTCTTTTTGAGTCATTTACATTTTATTGCATTTCTCTTTTAATATTCTTAGTTAATCGAGAACAGGAATAGACACACAATTTGTTTGTTGAAAAATTGGAATTAGAACCTAGGCCTTCTGCCTTCAAGTCTCTCTATTTTTTCTATATCAAGATATAAATAAAATTTTAATTAAGCCCTCTAGAACTAAGGTATCAATATGAAATAGTATTGTTAATTAATTTAATATTCATGCACTGAGTATTTTTCTATAAGGCAGATAATTTGTTAGAAACTAGAAATATAAAGATGAATTATACAAAGCCCCTCTTTTTGAGAATTTCATTATTTGAAAGATTTATATACAGAATATAATACCATGAAATAAATAAATAATGCTTTATAACATAACACTGAAAAATATTATTTTTATTTATTTATTTTATTTTAGAGAGAGAGGGCAAGAGAGGGGAGAGGAGCAGAGGGGGAGAGAGAGAATCTCAAGCAGACTGAGCACAGAGCCAGAGATGGGGCTCAATCTCACGACCTTGAGATCATGACGTGAACTGAAATCAAGAGTCAGACACTTAACCTACTGAGCCACCTAGTTGCCCCCAAAATATCATTTTTTAATACACATAATAGTGGCTTTTTAAATCCACTGCTATACTGTACTCTACAGCAAGTTGATATTAAAATTTGTAATGATCTTTGTTTCCTGGTCATATGTCAAATATTCATTTTCACTATGGAAAAAGAAACATTTTAGATACTTCTTACTGTTTTGCTTTGATCTGGTTATGAATTTGTTCCAACATTCCTTTCCTTTTTCTTTTATGGCATTTTCTAGAATCTTAACCTAGTTTCTGATTATGTTTGATGTAGTCATTGTCAAGTGCATTTGATCTGCCAATGCAAATAGAACTGAGGTGAGCCTGTTGAGTATATAAAATATTTTTTTTTCCAATGCCTTTGACCAATTAAGTAGTAAAACACAGTGGTGGTATTTGGTTTCCTTAGTGACCTGGAAATACATTGTAAGATAAAAAAATGTTTTTTAAGTGTCTTGAAATTTATTTCTACAATTACTGTGGGTATTCTGACTTTTTCTTTTTAGGCCACTTCAAATTTTGAGTTAAAAAAAAAAACAAAAAACCTTAATGTGTTTCTTTTCCAGAGCTGATCAGATTTTGCCAATTTATAGGATCTGAAAGGATCCTTGAGTTCACATGAAAGCTCAAGTCTTAGGATCAGATCTCTTTAGAACTAAGATTCATATTCTTAAAAACTATCATTTCCTTTGACCCCTCCTTTTTTAAGAGATAAAAGATCATTTGGGGGAAAATTAAAATGTTTGAAACTCAAATGCATTTATAAAATTAAATTGCCCTCAAGTGACCAAAAAGGTCAAAGTTGGTTCTCCTTAATAAATCTTATTTTTTTCTATTGCACCTAACTACTGGATAAATTAAGTATTTTGATGTTTGAATTCCTTTAAACCTCTTCTCTCTCCAGGAAAATTGCCACACGTCAGAGAAATCAAGATGAATATTTTCCCATTTGACTTCTCTCCCTTTTTGGATCTATGTTCTTACAAGTGGGATTTGGATATTTTATCATTTATAATTTTGATTTCTTTTAAATCATTTAATTGTGCTTTTAATTTCTTCTTTGCTTGTGTTATTACTTTT
The DNA here is from genome assembly GCF_002007445.2 of Ailuropoda melanoleuca. NCBI lineage: Eukaryota > Metazoa > Chordata > Mammalia > Carnivora > Ursidae > Ailuropoda > Ailuropoda melanoleuca. Next base: position 46,867,749 of record NC_048226.1, read on the forward strand.
TTTTTTTTTTTTTTTTTACCTTTGGACCCCAGTTATAGACTCCCTTAAAGTGGTAAATAAGCATTCAGGTTAAATATTCAATTTAGTGAAACTCTTTAGATTGTTAAACTCAGAATTAGCTGTATAACTGTTGATACTAAGGGAAAGCTAATGAAACCCAAGTGATTGCATAACCAACCAATGATTGCTTAAAGGATGCTTTTTTTAAAAAAAATATTATAGTATTCCATCTTATAGTATAATGTTATATCTATTAAATATGGCAATATTTTTAAAAATAAGTACAGTATGGTATTGTATGAAGTGTTACATTATTTAAATGCTAAGAAATAATTATTTCATTATACTTAGGAAGGGTTGGAGCTTTTTTCAAGATTTATTTATTTATTTTAGAGAGAATGACAGAGAGAAGACAGTGAGAGCAGGGGGAGGGGCAGAGGGAGAGGGAGAGAAAGAACCCCAAGCAGACCCTGTTCTGAGCAGGGAGCCTGACACGGGGCTCAACCTCACGTCCCTGAGGTCATGACCTGAGCCAAAACCAAGAGTCAGACGCTTAACCAACTGAGCCACCCAGGCACCCCAAGGGTTGGAACATTTAGAGTATTATATTCAAGTTTGGTAGCACATTATAAAATTAAATGTGTAAAGTCCAGAATAGAAAAGGATAAACTGATGGAAAATCAGGTAAAGTAACAGATAAAAAAGTTGAGTTTCTGAGCCTGAAAAAGAAGAAGAGTTGTGGCCACTTTATATGTGACTAAATGCAAATTTAATGACATTAAATACTTTGACCACAGTCATGTGGTAAAGCAGGATTTGAACCCAACACTGGAGCCAGCACTCCAGTATCTAATAGTGTAGCAGCAAAACCTTGTGTGGCTTATTTCACTTAGCATAATGTCCTCCAGTTCCATCCATGTTGATGCAAATGTTGGGTAACCATTCTTTCTGATGGCTGAGTAATATTCCATTGTATATATGGTTTCACTTATTTGTGGAACATAAGGAATAGCAGGGAGATCATTAGGAGAAGGAAGGGAAAAATGAAGGGGGGTAAACAGAAGGGGGAATGAACCATGAGAGACTATGGACTCCAGGAAACAAACTGAAGGCTTCGGGGTGGGGGAGTTTGGGCTAGCCCAGTGATGGGTATTAAGGAGGGCATGTATTGCATGGAGCACTGGGTGTTATATGCAAACAATGAATCATGGAACACAACATCAAAAACTAATGATGTACTAATGGTGACTAACATATAATGAAAAACAAAACAAAACAAAACAAAAAAACCTTGTGTGAGCATGGATCACTGGTTGCACAAGCATGAACTCATGACATAATTAAACTATATCTCCATCCTTTTTTCCCATCACCCCCACTCAGTCCAGGTGTTCCTATACAAAAACTGAGACAGGTCTATGATAGTTCTACAGACACACAAAGTCACAAACATAACTTTGATTCAGAAATTAAAATGCCCATTTCTATGAGTATAATAAACCAAACTACGGACTGGATATTAAACCTGACCTCCCCCACTAGGTCCTCCTCTGGACTGGAAATTTTAGTGGAGAAGGAAATTATATTGGCTTCTCTGTTTCCCCATTTGAGCTTCTCAGTCAGCTCTCATCATCCGGTTTTCCAAACTCCCATCATGTTTGAAGCTAAGGGGAGGAGAGGGAGGATATAAAAAGGGATAGAAATAATTCTTCCCGGTGCAATGGAAATGGGGCTTTGTACTATCTGGATCTGTCAAATAGACTCTTCCTGTCCAATGACATTTTATGGATCCTCCAGATGTTCCTCGCTGGGCCTCTCTCTCCCGGTTTCTTTATTCTGTGTGGCCACTTGCAGATCTTTCCACAGCTTCTGCTCCTGGCAGTATTTAGCTTTTTCCTGCTTAGGACCTTTTACCACTGCAGATAGTCCTATTGGGCAGTGCCTAATATAGGTCCTGACAAGACACTGTTACATCCTGGCGATATCTCTTTTGTGTGGCCCACTACTTGTCCATAGGGAAACACTCCTTTAGTTTATGCTTTGCCACATGGGCAGTGAAGGCTGTTCTCCAAGTAACAGCTCTTGGGATGTCACTACTGCAGTCAACATCCTTCCTTCTCTGTTGCCTTGATGTCCTGGGGTCAGACACTAGTTCATCATACCCCCAAAACTGGAAAACACATAGAAAATTTCTGATGGTCCTCAGAGCACCTGGGTGGCTCAGTGGGTTAAGTGTTTGTCTTTGGCTCAGGTCATGATCTCAAGTTCCTAGGATCAAGCCCCACATCGAGCTCCCTGCTCAGTGGGGAGTCTGCTTCTCCCTCTGCCCACCCCCCCAACTCCTGCTCTCTCAATTTCTCTCTCTCTCAAATAAATAAATAAATAAATAAATAAATAAATAAATAAAATCTTAAAAAAAAAAAAAACTTTTTGATCGTCCTGTAAGGGCCCTTCCCCTAGGTGTGAGGTGGAGAAGCACACTCTTTCCTCTCACCTTTGCTGTGTGATGAGGATTCTCAGTACAGAAACTGTTGTCTCCAAAACAGTCCATTCTTGTGATCTGTGGTAGTTATATTCCATAAAGTCACGGCAAACACTAGGGGAGATATGGGGTTGTTTCTATATCTCTGATCACAACATTTTCATTAAGCCATCAATACATAACCTTGCTTTACTTGTGTTTCTGTTTAAAGAGCCCTTATTAAAATATGTTGTTGATTCATTAATATTGTAATCACATTCATCAGAGCTATATCTCATGCCTGGACAAAACTTATCTAACACATGTATTCTCTCCATAAGGCATATTCCAGCTCCTTTGCACTTAGAAGACTAGGCAGTACTACAACACTATGCATATGACTATTTTAACAGCAAAATTGTCAACAAAGGGCACAAAAATGAGAACACAACATTAAATATTTCAGTATGAAAGCTGAAATAAGAAGGCAGAGTGTTGCCTTGTTTGACTTCAGCTGGGAATGTGTGCATAGGGTGACTCAAATTTTTTGCTGTTCTGCACATGTCCAGGAATGACCACAAAAGTGCAACAAACATTGAATTTGGGGTTGCAAATAAATTTTGATGAGCAGGCAAATTTGCAAATACAGGATCTGTGAATAACAGCAATCGACTGTAAATATTTTCAACAATATCCTCACCAAACCCTCTCCCCTCTGTTTTAGTTCTATATTCTTGATCTGGATCAAGGTTTGCACAGGCTTTGGGGCCACTCCTTTTGCAGATCTGAATGTGGCGATTAGGAGCCTCACTTTGGAACTTGATACCGGTTGTCTTTAAATACCTCATAGACGTGGATTTTAATAGTAGGTGAAATAGACATTTGAGATTGTGCCAGTCAGGTTTGCCATTGCAAGGAACAGAAACCAAATCCGCGTGATTTAAGCTAAAAATATATTAATTAAGATTATATTGGGAAGAAAGAAATAGAACCTTAGGAAAGCTAGAGGACCTAGCTTGGAAAACAGGTGGGAGTAAAGGAAGCTGGGCTTCAGCCAGGATCATAAAGGAGGCTGCAAATGGGAGCAGTGCAGCTGCCACTGCCCATAACTGAATGGCCACCACTGCCACTGTTTATTCTTCTGGACCTTATGGAAACACCTGCTCCCCAAAAGGATTCATCTTTTGCTTTGTCAGCACACTAGACAAAGTCCAGAGCAGGTACCTCTGATTGACTGAGGTAAGATTATGAGTTCCATATCCTCCATGCAAGGGTGACCATAAAAATAAAGATACAGCGTTTTCAGTTTTTCGAGTGGGAAAAATGTTCTGTCTCCCACAGACTCATGAAGTTAGAAGTTTACATGTATAGAAAGAGGTTTCAGATATTTGGCAACCAGAACATGAGGACTCATGCTCATAGACTTCTCTGACAGAATCAGAAGAAAATACCTCTGCTTAGTTCAGTTAAGAGATCCCCTTCCAATCAAGAGATCTCCTTCAGAATGCTCTAGAACATAAATAATCTTGTAGCTTTTGCTTGAATTTTCAAATGATGAGGAACTTTTCACACTGCCATATAATATGCTCTAATCCTCTTCAATTCTTGTCCAAAAGATTTATTTTGATTTCTGGCTCATGAAATAATTTTTTTTTTTTTGGTTTCCTTGACTATACAGTTTGTCTTTATATGGATACATTACAGTTTTTAAATGTCCTGCTTATTCTGTGGCACTCAAACGTGACTACAGTATTCTCCACATGGGCTGGAAATGCAGAGGCTATTTATTTCATTAACTTAACCTGGCTTGTGTTGGCTCTTTCAGACAACCATAGAATAATGACTCATAATAAGCTAAAACATCTAGATGTTTCACGTGAACAGCTACCAGAGCGAGTCCTGTAACTGGTCCTCTAAACTTAATTATTTAAAAGACTAAATTGAGGTTTTTACATTTATCTCTCCTGCTTTCACTCATTTAGTTTTAGCTCAGTGATTTGGTTTATTGAGGTAATTGGGGTTTTAAGTATTTTATTGTCTACAATAGTAGGTTTTCCTTCCAGGATTATTCATTTGTTTGGCACATCCTCTATATTTTCATACAAGTTATTGATAAAGTATTGAATGGGAAAAGACCATAATAGAGTATTGTGACATTCCAATTTTTCTTCAAGGTTGACACTGGGACATTGAGCAAACTTTTTTTGAATCCCACTTCTCATCCATCTTGGAATAAGCCTTGCCAATATCCTGCATTAAAAATGTCCAATGGCTTCTTGCTTTTTCGTATATAGATTACATCCTTAATAAGGCTCATAGGCATGGCATTGTCTGATCTGTTCTTTCTTCAACTTCTCCTGGGGCCACTCCCTCTTATTTCTGTGTTTTAGCCAAAGGGCATTGTATATGGAATATTCCTCCCCACCTCTTCACCAACTCAGTCCTTGGGTCTCAGCTGAAGCATATTTCCAAAGGGAGCCTTCTCTAGAACCATGTATGTTATCAGTTTCCTATCTTACTTCTTTTTATAGAATCAAATTCCATTCTATTAAAGTTCCCGTTTGCAACTGTATACTCTTTAATATAATAATGTGATCTGGCCCACCCACAAGACTTAAGCTCCACAAGGGCATGCACACAGTCTGTGCTTGCTCATGATTATATGACCTGTGTCCGAAACATCACAGGTTCAAGAAAACATCTTGTTGGATGAGTAATAGAAACCCAACAAATAATGTGACCATTGATCCTACTGAGACTGTGGACTAGCAGATGAGTGGAACAGCTTTAGGAAGCAAATCCTCCTACTTCCTATCCTGTTTTATAATACCTCTATCCTTGAGTCTCTCAATCTCAGCACTATTGCCATTTGGACTAGATAATTCTTTGTTGGGGGGTAGGGGGCATGTCCTCATGCACTGTAAAATGTTTAGCAGCATCCCTGACTTCTACCCACTAAATGACTGAAACACAACCCCATCCAATTATAACAATGAAAAGTGTCTTCAGACATTGCCAAATGTCTTGGAATAGGGTCGGGTGTAGAGGAAAACAATATCACCCTCGTTGAGAACCACTGCTCTAAGAATTTTAATAAATTGTCACATCAAGGTCACGTCATCTGTTTAATTGTAATTATAAAACATGTGCATGTGATGGACTCTCAAAAGTCATAGAGATTAAGTGATGCATTTAACTATTCAATAGACAAGGAGGTAACCAGAAGTGTTCACTCATGCCTTAATACAAACATGAAAATTTCCATGACTACTCAAGTCCAAAAGGATCTCCCATTTCAGCCTCCTAGAAAATCACTTAAGTTGACAGCTAACAGAGAAATATCTTATTTAAATTTCCTATCTGTATTTCATTAAATGAGCAGAATTTTCTAGGATGTTATATGAATCCTGATGCTCCTTTAGAGAGGTAGATGACTAAGAGCTGAGGCTCCTTGAAAGAGTTGGACAACTAATGATTTGTTGGACACTGTGTTGCAGATTGTAGACTATGGTAGGCAGTCCTCAAGATGGCCTCCAACATCCCGCATTGACTTGTGTGATCAAAAAACTAATCATGGGGCGCCTGGGTAGTACAGTCGTTAAGCGTCTGCCTTTGGCTCAGGGCGTGATCCCGGCGTTCTGGGATCGAGCCCCACATCGGGCTTTTCCACTGGGAGCCTGCTTCTTCCTCTTCCACTCCCCCTGCTGTGTTCCCTCTCTCGCTGGCTGTCTCTCTGTCAAATGAATAAATAAAATCTTAAAAAAAAAAAAAACTAATCAGACCTCTATGAAGATGAGGCAACTTGATGTTCTTTGGATATTCTGTTGTTTTTAGCGATTTGGGGAATGAGATGGTAAATGATATAGGGTATGGAAGTATAATCAACTAAGGAGGATTTTAAAATTTTTACAATATCCCCTTCCCTCCTCTATCCTTACCAATAGCCCAGCTAATGCAATCATAATTTGACATTCATCACTCTGGATGTTAGTCATGATTGGGAAGCATCAGATTTTAATCAATAGATTCCCAGCCCTCATTACTGTGAGAGATGATGTTTATTACATATGAAGCCTTACAAAAGTATGTTGGCCATCCATGATGACATGTAGAAAGGAGATGAATTGTATATTACAGAGGGAAAAAAGGAGTTACTGGTAATACCCAGTTAAGCCAACTAAAAACCAGGAGCGTTTTAATTATTTTATTTTCTGGCAATTCCTGGAAGTATACCTCTTCAAGGGCAGCATTTTCTCACTGAAATAACAAGAGCAACAATGCTGGCACCATTGCTTAATTATATCTAATGCACTTAGTGAGTTTATTCTTCCAAGAAAAAGTTGTGAAGGTAGAAAATTTAGTGCCACCATTCAAGCATATCCAATTATACTAACAAGGGAAAAAAATCTTACATCTCAAGCTTTAATCTTTGTGTTGATTGGCCATAGGCCATTAGAATAAACTCAGAGATGCACGTGATTTCTAGTTACAAATTTTGAACTTATACATCAAATTTAAAGTACAGAAATTACAGAGAGAACAAAAGCAATCACTTCAAAAATAATGAGAGCTTTAGGTCACAGCATAGATGAAATATGGAATGTTAGAAAAATTCATAAAGAGGCCTCTAATACAAGGCAAACAGGGAGATATCCATTGTCTTAGCAAATATTTTACTTTGTTAATTGGCCAATCCTTATCAAACCATTCCACAAGTCTTGGGGAAAAAAAAAAAACATGCCAACATCCTCCTTTCAAATGTGAAAAGCTGAACAAAACCTTTAACCCTTCATTACTAAAATAAACCAGCAAGGAGCTTTCACACTTCCTGGATGATGCAGTGTGTTCTGAAACGGAAACAGACCAGACCAGATTCCTGTCAGAAAGGATAATTCCTAAATGCCAATTACACTGCTGCTGGAAGTTAGTGGTAAGTTCATGACCTCTATCCAAAACTCATGCTTGGTGGTATTACCATAATAATAATTGCTTAAAATCAAATCACTACTGTGAACACTTAAATCGTGATTCCATGTACTAGGAAACCAAACTAGTGAAGAAAATAGTTCTTCGTACATGTTAAATAAAAGAATACAGTTTTTGTTTTGACAGCAAAGAGCAGAGAAATTCACTGTAATTGAGCCACACAAATTGTATTATTATAGCCTAATTGATTGGTCCACTGGGAGAGAAAAAAGCCAATTCCTCGAAGCAATAGAATTGATGGTTTTAAAAATGGAATTGACTTACTCATTAACTAGATTAACTAAATGAACTTTCCCTTTTTCATTGTGAGAAAGGTTTATAAAACCAAAGACTGTGATATAAGGAGACACAAAGAACAAAATTAAGAAGAAACACCATTTAACTAATGAAATCATGCTTATTCTCCCGGTATACAGCTGACCAACCATCTTTTGCTTTGGAATCATACTATCGGTGAGCACATTGAAGTCATGGCAGGGGAGGTGAAAGAAATAAAAATGCTCATGTGGAAACCTTCTAGGAAAGCTTTTGTATCCTTTTGGGTTGTTTTAGCTAGAATAACCTCTACAGTTATCTTCTTGGATAAATCTGGGACATTTAACAAAAGCAACATAAATAATAATATTGATCTCCTGCTTTTAACTAAGTTTCCTGCCAGGTGATTTATATAAAATTTTATCCTGATTATAAGTTAGGTGAACACCATTACCCAAATTTTATATATAAGAAAGGTAAGGCTAAGAAGCTTAAATAGCTTGCCCAAGGTCAATAATTAGTAAGTAAAGGATCTAAGATAATACTAGATCATCTCATTATACAAACTATACTACCCTGATCTGCTTTGTGGGAATACACACACACACGTATATATATACATAGGTATATATATGTGTCATGTACATATGTTTATGTTCATATATGTATGTGCATAAACATATTTATATGTGTATATATGTTCATATATGTATATACATGTATTTTTATATGCAGTTTTATGAACAAAATGTTCTAAAGACAGACGAACACCGTATCTCTGATGCTAACTTACCATATGATCTTTTATATCTTTGGCTTTTGGTTTCTTCAAGTTTTCAAAATTGGAACAACTTGTCACCAAATAATATTTAAACTATTTGAGATTGTTGGCTTAGAGTAACTGTCAAATTAGAGGACAAATGAAGGCCAATGGAAAAACACACCCAGGAGGGAGAAAAGTTTCTAAAAGCTGAGAAAAGGAGTCGAGGAGCCGGTGCATATTTCTCTAGCCATGGCAGAAACTTTTGAATAGTGAAAGAAGAGATATCTATGTTTCATTTGCTTTGTTCTGACTTGCTTAGTGTAAACAAAGTGGAGCTTGATGACAAAGGTCTTTCTGGCTGTACCCGTCTTCCCTTTTCTCTGCCAAATTTTTAGAGAAACCAATATCTTGGAAACGAGTCAGTGAAGCTCAGAGGTCCTACCCACTTGAAAATAAATGGACATAGTCACTAAATGCATTCAAGGAGGGTCCTTGAATGTATTTACTTACGATGAAGCTTTCTTTTTTTTTTTTAAGATTTTTAAATTTCTTTATTCGACAGAGATAGAGACAGCCAGCGAGAGAGGGAACACAAGCAGGGGGAGTGGGAGAGGAAGAAGCAGGCTCATAGAGGAAGAGCCTGATGTGGGGCTCGATCCCATAACGCGGGGATCACGCCCTGAGCCGAAGGCAGATGCTTAACCGCTGTGCCACCCAGGTGCCCCTACGATGAAGCTTTCTAAAGCATTAGAAAGAAACTCTTTACACCAAGAGACCACCAAGGCGCTCTGTTTTCTAAAGGCAAGCAGTCTTGACATTTGTCTTTATTTCCCTATTCTCAGTTGAGATGAAATCCAGACACTTGGGGGCTTGGGAAAATACCATGTGTGGTTTGTTTTAATACATTCTCCTCCAGGATTGTGCTGCCAGCCTGTAGAGCTGCCCCTTTTCTTCCCCCACCTCCACCCCTCCCCATGCATGCACCCTGTGGCCAGAGAGCCAAATACCATGAGCCAAAAGTATTTTCAATAGAAATACCAGGAAAATGTTGTTTCTAGTGGCATGGAAAAAGCAAATAGAATGAAGGCCAACTTTATGGTAATCTCAAATCTAGACCTCTGAAGAAGGAAGGTGTAAGCACAGCCGAGTACAGTAGGAAGAACATTCCTGCTTTCCAACAGGAAAAGTGTAAGGTAATGTCTCTTTTCATGTTTTTAAAATGAAATATGTCACATTTCATATTTTTAAAATGAATACCTACAAAGTAACATATCAGAAATTATGCTGTCATAAATAAATATGTGAATATTTTAATCTCTTTGTCCAAAAAAGTAGTTACTATTGACCTGTTTATATGAGGTTTTATTGCAGGTATAGAGGGTCCACTTCTTTCTTTCTCTCTATAGAGCTATCCTATTCCCGTATCTCTGTGTACACATTCTATTAGATAAGGCCTCATTCAAGACAAGGGAGGGCCCATTCTACTTATTGTTTCCATAACCCAAAACATTTTCTTTGGTTTATAAAGCCTCAAATTCCAGGGACTTACCATCAAGTAGGAGAATTAAATATTTGTGCTAATAAGCATGAAACTAGTTATAAAATATTGAACCATGTTAGTGGTGTGGCCCATCTATGATATTGCTGTTCAGATATGGCTGCTCCATTGGGGAACATGGGGGATCAGGAAATGTGCAAAAGGAAGTGTTGCTTCCCACAGGTATAGGAAGGAATAATAAGAGCCTGAAATAAAGAGGGGGTACAGGAAATGGAGAATTAACCCTGTTTTGTGAGATTAACTCTTCATGAAGTTCAATTCTAAGCATGATTTGAAGGAGCATGTTATAGTGGAAAACAGCATGCAATAAACCAGTGCTCAAATCAGATGGATACAGCTTCTAAGCCTGGCATGAATCCTTAGGTACACTGTTTACCCTTTGTGAGTTTTCATCTCTGGCTATATAACGAGATTATTGGTACTCTGCTAACTTAACCCCACTGCCTTCAATATTGCTTTTCATAGAGAAAGAAAGTAAAAAAAAAAATTGGTGAATGGATGGTCATCATAGGAACAAAAATTAAATGAAAGAACACGGTAGTGCCAAGTACATAATATGCACTCAATAAATATTGGTTCTGTAGCTTTTTCCTTTCTCTTTCCTGTTCAGAAAACTTTATTGTCTTTGCATGGTGTAACCGAGGTTTCATTTACCTTTCCAAATGCATTTCCTATTATTTTTCTAGAAAGAGCTTACATTTCCACTAAGTATATCAGGTATGTTTACAGTTACCAGTATATTACCCATATCTATATTAACTTAAACTATCCCTTTTTCCCATGTTATTCTTTTCCCTCAGGTCCATATGTCTAAAAACTTGCCAGTCCTTCAAGGTCCAGCTGAGACACTAGCATCACAAAGAATTCTCTGATCCTTGAAAGCCAGATTAGTCTTTCCTTTCTCTGAAATTCCTTAACAATGTACATTTTCCTTTGTGACATGTAATATTTACAAACCTGAAATATGAGGAAAAACCAACCAATTCATTCTGGTGGAAGAGTTTAGCATGTATTTTTAATCTGCTATTGATCAAGGAGCCAAAATTGACAAAGAATCCAGCCTGCTGGGGTAGGAGGTTAGCAAACCCAGGAACCAACAGGGCTCAAGGTGTCTTCATTCCCTAAGGGGAACGAGCTTGTTAGTCAGGACCACAAGACAAGACCTGTGCCCTGAGTCACAAGTGGAGTGGAGAGAAGTTTTTCAGAATCCTAAGACCTAGGGATAGAGTTAGAAACTAGAATTCATCATTATGGGCAACAAGATCTAATTTCAAGACCCATTAGATAGGGAATGTGAGTTCTTATATATATAATGCTCTAGTCTGGAATGCATCTGGGCCCATAGACAGAACTGAAAAATAATGCCTACTGAGGGGACCTGGCTAGGCAAAGAAAGGAAACATGGTGGGTCTAGCAATGAAGAGACGGGAGTGAAGAGGGTACAGAGTCTTAGGAAGATCAAAGATAAGGAAATATGTGTAACAGACTCCCCTCACCTAAAACCAAAAGTCCACAACTTCTAGAAATTAAGTAGTTAGAGAACTGCTTTTGATCCTATATTCCTTTGTCTTATATTTAAATAAAATATTCCTTGCTGTGAACGCAACCAGAAGAGCCAGGTCTTTCCCCTGGTATTGTTATAATCATTTTTAAGCACAATATTAGGAGATAGAATAAAATAAACAAGGTTTTTTGAACAGATGTTTTTTGCTACTCTGCCTGGGAACAGCTGATATATATGAAGGTCTAGTCTAAGACCCAGTTCAAAAATAATATTTTAGTTGGACCAAATACTCTTGTGATTTACACCTAACATTGCCCTTAACTCTGATTAAAAGCCAAATTTTAGCAACCAAAAGAAAACTAGTGTAATTTCCTGGTTCTGAGCAGCATTGAAAAGCTTACAAGGACACTAATCTAAGATCCAAGAGAACTTTCCCATCTTGTCATCAGATGTCTGTGGGTTGATAAACTCTGGTTGTGACTCTTTAAAATCTATGGTCAAAGTTTCCCATGTGCATTGCTAATCCACTTACGATAAGTAACTCAGCTAAAAGAATGCATTATTTATCTTCTTTCATGAATCCTTTGTGCATTTTCAGTAATGCAGAAGAAGTTGAGCAAGCTAGATTTTGAAAATATTAAACAATTCCCAGCTTTTCTCGATTCCCTATTTTCTCTGATTCCTTGACGTTTCATATACTTTCCTGGAATTCTGTTTTCTATGCTTTATAGGCTTTAGCTTCTCTTCGGTTTTCTCTCTGAATTCCTGATTTCAAGGCTTGCTCTTTGAAAGCTTCTGCAACCACCATTTCATCAAATTTTCACATTCAACTCAGATACATGAAGTAATTTACTGGGTAGATTTTTCTATGTGAAAATCCGAGTTCTTTATTTGGGCTGATCCTATTCAGGAAGCAAATATTCATTGTAATTAATTGCGTAAGAAATAAAAATGAGAAAATAAACCTTTTACCAAAAAAAAATTCCCAAAACAAAAAACAAATGTAAATTATTAACTCACTGTAAATAATTTTTGTATTAGTCACCGTTTGGATTAGCTATACTATATCTCACTTCAATTATGTATGTCAGAATTAAATATATTGCATTGTATCTCAAATATAGATATAATCAAATAAAGAAATATATGGTTCAAAATAAAGAAATATATGGTTCTCCCTTCAGGAAAAAGTGATGTTCATATTAAACTCTTTCCTGAGTCACATGTATTTGAGGAAAATATTTCTTAGAAAATTCTTAATGTTGCCGAGTTGACTTTGGAGTAGGAAGAAGTATGCCCTTCCCCCAAGTGCTTTCAGAATGCTGTGTCAGAAGTGTAAAAAGAAAGTCAACTGAAGGGAAAAAGGGGGAAAGAGACTCAGGGAAAGGGTTGGAAAAGTTGGACGCAGGACACATTTTAATGCTGACATAACGATGATGACATCACACATGGGTCGACATTAGAACATCAGTTTAAGCAAGTGTAGCATTGATCTTCTCCCCTCTATTTCATTAGGAGGTGGTTTTGTTCTTTTTTAAGAGTTGTGTCATCTGTTTTTTCAGCTGTGAAAATGGTTTTGAAAGTGAGGAAATATTTATTGGTCAAACACTTATTTTTCCATAGTCATTTATTCCTATAGTCTCTGAATTACATTTTTTAAATTCAATTTTATTTTCTGAAATCAATTTGATCTTCAGAATCCATAGAAAACACCTCATGAATTGATTAACTTGATGCATCTAAACGAGCTGTGATAAGCTCGATTATTTTATATTTTTTTGTTAGTGTATTTTTGAGGTAAGTTTGGTGGCCTGGTCATTATGTTGGCTTTTTAGACACTGATCTCATTGTTCTCATAGATTCTGTTGAATAGAATGACCATCAGTTCTTTAAAAGACTTTATGTTTCATGTAGACCATATTATAAAGTTGGTGCAATTATTCCCTGAAAATAGTAAATGTTTATCGTTAATATTTTATTTCTAAACCCCTGTAGAATTAACCTTACACAGACATTTTGGACTAAATTAATTGCAAATGTTCCCAGTTCAAAATTTATTTATATTTTTTAAAGCTGGCAATAATTATTTATCAAACAAGTAATTGTCTTTGACCAATAGGTTTTCTGGGACAACCAATATACTGTGGCCCTGCCATTGTCTGTGTTTGTGATCACAACCAAAACCCAGTTGGGAGATACAGCTTCCCAATAGCAGAGTTTTAGGATTAGTGGTGTCCAGAGTTCTAAAGATGATTTGGAGTACATTTATAGGCAAGGTTCTCATACTTATCTAAAACATATCAAAACAATCTGTCTTTTTGGCCTCAAAAAAGGCCTAGCCATCTAAAAAAGTTTTGAAGTTATACTCAATCCAGCAGAGCATAATCAGAAAAAGCACTGGACTTGGAGTCAAAAGAATTTGGCTGTAAGCCCAGCTTCAAATTTATTAGCTTATTTAATCTTTGACAAGTTAATTTACCTTTTGAAACCTTAGTATAATGGAGTGTAAATTTAGGATAATACTACTTACCTTAAAGTGTGATTTCAGAGTGTTCCTTGTGTATAAGCCTAGCATGCATTAGATGCTTAATATATATGGTAGATCAATCTCAGTCTGATGCTAAATTGACACAATGGAAATATCTGGTAAGACTGATAATAAGCAATCTCCTTTTTATGTACTGATTCTTTACTTTGAGTCATCTGGAATATTAAATTTCATAAAAATAAACATACCCCAGATTATTTTTATTCCAAAATTAACATTATTCATGTTTGATTTGTAGAATTAAGGATAGTCAACATTGGTTTGATCTTTATCTAAATCCGTGGTCTCCGGATAGATGACTAATTACCTCTATTGCTTTAAACCTTTCCATTACCTTTTCCAGAATTCTAGAAGCTTTTAAGTAATTTTTGTTTCTTACATCTATGTTGTTGACAGAAAAAATGGACCAGTATTATTAATAAGATAATTACATGAGATCATAAAGTGAGAATCATGATTTGTCACATTGCTAACACCAGATAGCATTTGGGCAGTTTTATTTATTGAGGCTGAAAAGAATGAATATCCATTTTAAAAGACCATATTTCCAGGCATACATAAGAAGCAAATGGGAAAATCTTACTATCTTGATATATATTCAAATATTTGCATTTTCCCCTTCACACATTTCCCCCTGCCCTTCCTTCTTTGTCTCAAAAATTTCAATATCACTCCTCCGTACTAAAAGAAGAATAATTAACAAGAAAGCCAATTAATCGAACTCCAAATATTGTTCAATGTTGTTATTCTCTGCCCTCTTCCCTTCTGCTAATTTCCTATTTCCTCTAATGTTTCAATAATAAACACACAGACATTTCTACGCTGCACTGACTTTTACAGCATATGCCTCTTTCATATTCTTTATTTTCATTAATGTCCGTTCCTTAGGGCCACTCAAATTTGAGTCTTCGCTGGTTTACTCTTTTTCCAAAACTAACTGAATCATTTGCTATTACCACCATGCTGGGCAGTGTCAGAGACAACAAGATTAAGAATATGTGGTTTTATCAATTTGTTTAGTCTGATAGAGAAATTAAAACATATTACCCAAAAAGCCATGTGTATTTGTCCGAGATTTGTCAGATTCTTGAGAGAAACAAAACCAAGTGTGTGTGTGTGCGTGTGTATACTTAGCACTTGGTCACATGTTTCTGTATATTACTGTATTATTATTTCATGCTTGTTAGCTTTGCTCCCCTTAAATGCAATGTATATGTATTATACTTAATAATACACATAAATTATTTAATAAAAGTCATGATTGGTAAAAATGCTCACTCTACTTTTTCAATATAAAATATCACAGCCTTTTCCAAAGATAATTTCAGACTTTTGGACTGTAGTACTTGTGTTATTTTAAACTTTTTAGTATTCTGCTCCCAAAATATAATACTTTAGCGGGAAATGACCTACAGTATCTGTGTATATAGCTCATGAGTCAGGGAAGGCATGAGGTAATTTCCCAGTGGAGGGAGAGCAAGACTAAATACCCACATCTGGGATTTAGTTAGTAAATGAAAGAGAGAAGAAAGGTGGGAAAAGCGCCTGCACACCTTATACATTCTGCCTTCTCTCCAAGATGCTCAGATGAAATGGAATATTATATGATACACATATTCCTAACTTGTGGGAAACATCGGAAGTGTTTATCCTATATTTTATACCTAAAACTTTTCTAAATGAACAATTTTATAAGATGAATCACAAACATAAGCAATGCAGAAAAAATGACTCTAAATCCCACTACTGATTAGGCTTGTGGGACGAGGCTGACCATTTCCCATTTAATTTGAAGGAGATAATTAGTAAGTGACTTGAGTTGCTTGGGCAATTACTGCATCATGAAATCTACCTGCCTTGATAGGTTTGCTAAAATCTAAGATGAGCCTTTGCACCCAACAAAGACGTTTCTACTAAACCGTCTAAACAAAATTCAAACATAACCTGCCTTTCTCTGTTTGAAGTATGTGTTGTGGTTTTTAAAGTTTTTTTTCTGGGATATTCATGTTTTGTTTTAATAGTAATTAATATTGGGGTGCCTGGGTGGCTCAGTCAGTTAAGCGTCCAACTTTTGATTTTGGCTCAGGTCATGATCTCAGGGTTGTGAGATGGAGCCGCACATCCGGCTCAGCGCTTGGTGCAGAGTCTGCTTGAGATTCTCTCTCTCCCCCTCCCTTTGACCCTCCACCCACTCATGCTCTAAATACATAAATAAAAAATAAATAAAATCTTAAAAACAACAATATTATTTTTTGTTATCTATATTACTATTAACTCTCTAGTTTGATGCTTAAAGAACTATATTCATTAGACACCCTTCAAAATTTATAAATTTGAGGTTCTGTGATTTAGTAAATAGAGTATTCAGTGAGCATATTTTCCTTTTCCCACACACAAATGAAACAGTAATATAAATTAGTTTAATTATATTAGTACATAGTACCTATCTGCATTAGCACAGAATACATCCCAACATACATAGAACATATAATCCTCCTTTGTAATTATGTGGTGGGTAGGTATGAGTTGATTAGGATAGATTGCAGTCTGCTATAGTCGGTGATAAGATGAGGTAGGTTTGGGATCGAGTAGAGATTCAGTCTGCTATAAATAAGTGGTATGACCCATTTATTCTACGTATCAAGAGCTATTCAAATGGCTTCCCTAATGGTCACTGTAACATTGCTGACATCTTTTGCACTCACTTCAAAGTAGAAATAGTTGCTGTTGTCCCTGCACAAGGCCTGGGCTTTTCCTATAGACTCTTGACAGGCACTTAGGTTAATCTTATTACCCCAAAATCACAAAATAAAATATCTTACAGTCTTTAACATCTACATAATGTAAGAATTATTTCCTTTGGTTGCCTGAATCCTGGAAACATTGAATACCATCCTACACTAAACTTAAGAAGGCAATGGTCATATCCTCTTTAACGGTGTTCTTGGGCTTCTGAATCATTTTGGTCAGCTTTGTCCCAATCTGCATAGAAAGAAATGCCCATCCACTTCTTAATATCTATTTTAAAACTTCATACTTATTTTGTGGAACATCTGCATATCAGATTTGCTGGTTATATATATGTATTCATAACAGAAATCTTTCTACCTCCAAGAATTATAAGGAAAATTGCTTGAAAATGTTTGTTTGTTGCAAGATCTTAACTCCAGAACCATATCAAACATATCCAGTGATTTTTAATCCCTTCCTATGGATCTGAGATTCCACTGGGTACCACTTCTCTTTATCTTGAAGAACTTTCTTTAGTACTGCTCATAGTGCAGGTTCACTAGTGTTGGATTTTCTCGGTTCTTTGATCTGAAAATATCTTTATTTCTTCCTTTATATTTGAAGGATGATTATATTAGATGTAAAATTCTGGGTTGATAATCTTCTATTCCCAGCACTTTAAAGATGTCATTTCTTATTTTTTGGTCTGTTAATATTATTGTTTTCCCCTTTAAGTACTGTATATGTTTCCTTTGTGGCGGCTTTTAACATTTTTCTCCTTATCTTTGGTTTTCATCAGTTGATGATATGACTATGTGTGGTTCTCTTTATATTGATCCTTCTTGGGGTCCTTTGAGTTTGGAGTTCCTTAAGTTCACATTCTCACCATTTAGATCCCCTCCTTTGGATAATCAGTGGGATATTGTTAGTCCAAAAATGTATTCCGGAATTAGCCACAAAACTAGCTTCATACCAATAAATAATAGTAGCAATGAAAATAATAATAATTTTAAGTTACTGAATACATAGAACTTAATATTTCTCAGGGTGGAAATAATGCTACTCACAGCTCAGTCCAAGGTTATTAGCTCTATTTTCCCAGGAACGCTTTTGTTTCACACATTTTGAGGTCTTTACTGCATAAATTGTCATCACAAAATGGGATGTTGGAGATTAAGATTTTCGACATGCAATTGACAAGACTCAAATTGTGACTCTGGGAATGGGGGGTTGTAGAATATGGAATGAAGGTGAAAGCTGCTAAAGTCACAGAGTATAGATACTAAATTTAGTAAAGATACTTTACAAAGTAACAATTCTAGGACCATTTTTCTATGAAATGATAGACTCTTCTAGGATGATATCAGAAATTTGAGAAGAAAGAAAGGCAATACATCAAGAAGCGATTTCTAAATGGCTGAGGATGAATTAACAGGAGGTCAGAACATGACAGTGATGAAGGGAGAAGCCAAGTATTTTTTGGTTTTTGAACCAAATAAACTTTTATCACTAGGTTTCAACAATTTCTTTATTAATTGATTTATTCAAATTATTTCTTGGAAATCCTTTAAGAGTGCTCTACTCTTCTATTTTTGCCTCCTTCTATAGGTCATTTCCTTTGTCCTGCAATGATTCGCTTCTCTTCTGTACTTAGCAGAGTTGCATTTTTTATTTAAATTCAATTAGCCAAATTATAGTACATCATTAGTTCTTGATATAAGGTTCAATGATTCATTAATTGAGTATATCATCCAGTGCTCATCATATCATGTGCCCTCTTTGATGCCCATCACCCAGTTACCCCATCCCCTCCCACCTCCCTTTCCACAACCCTCAGTTTTTTTCCCTAGAGTCAAGAGTTTCATAAGGTTTTTCTCCCTCTCTGATTTCTTCCCATCCAGTTGCCCCCCAGCCCTATTGTCCTCTGCACTATTCCTTATGTTCCACATATGAGTGAAACCATATAATAATTGTATTTCTTTGATTGACTTATTTCACTTAGCATAATACCCTCCAGTTCCATCCATGTTGATGTAAATGGTAGATATTCATCCTTTCTGATGGCTGAGTAATATTCCATTGTATATATCAACCACATCTTCTTTCTCCATTCATCCATTGAAGGACATCTCAGCTCCTTCCACAGTTTGGCCATTGTGGACATTGCTGCTATGAACATTGGGATGCATGTGTTCCTTCTTTTCACTACATCTGTATCGTTGGGGTAAATATCCAGTAGTGCAATTGCTGGGTCGTAAGGTTGATCTATTTTTAGCATTCTGAGGACCTGATTTCATATTAAATAATATGGCTCTGCTGAGAATTTATGTGTGACTTTCATATCCAATTCTAACCCAAAAATCTGCTTAGTACTTTCTGTATATTGACACTATAGCAATCATTTCTTTTCATCTGGTAGCATCCCATCCCACACTCTAACCTAGAACAATGATCAGCAATTTATTGTTCACTAGTCATCACTTAATTTCCATCCATCTGGGTCATAAACATGCTATCTTCCCCTTGACTTATCACTAAATCTTCTCTAATTCCTTAACCTGAATTGTGTGTAAATTAACATCCTTCCTAAAATATTCCTAGAGTAAACTTCAGCATCATATGACATCAAACAAATTCTGATCACTCAAATTCATCTAGTTTCCTCTTAGCACCTTGGTCTTCCATTTTCTCAGGTCACACTGTTTTGTCAAAAACTGCTATTTTTTTTTTAGCATGCATGACTTGAGGTTTTCTTCTATCCCTTTATCATCCAGCTTATGCCCTGATGCCTTTTTATTCATAGTCCATCTATACATAAAAATCTGTGTTGTTGATTTTTCCCCATTTATTAACATTATTAAGCATGCATTGAGTGCAGCTTTTTTTTTATATATATTATAGAGACAGATTTAAACTGACTTGAGTAGAGATATTCCTTTGTCTCTGTTTTCCCAAGTAAAATGAGATGGAATAAATTCTAAGATAATTTCCAGCTCTCACATATATTGTTTAAGGTGACTACAAAGTAGATTTCCTCTCTTTTTCTCTGAAAGCGTAATAATTTATCATTTTTAATTTCGTGCAAGCAAACTCAATAGCATCAGCTAAGTGGTTATTCTTTTGATATAGCTATCTTCCTAAACCCATTATTGTCTGGACGAATTTTATCTCTTACTTTCTTTTTTGTCTACCTTATCCATTTTCCTACTACTTTCTAATGCAAAAATGTAAAATGTAGGAGGTGCCTGGGTGGCTCAGTCATCAAGCGGCTGCCTTCGGCTCAGGGCGTGATCCCAGAGTCCTGGAATCGAGCCCCACATCAGGCTCCTCCACTGGGATCCTGCTTCTTCCTCTCCCACTCCCTCTGCTTGTGTTCCCTCTCTGTCTGTCTCTCCCTCTGTCAAATAAATAAATAAAATCTTTTAAAAAAATGTAAAATGTAGAATAAAAATTTTTTACACTCTAAAAACTGACACTTAATAACTGTTAGTAAAACTTCTGAACTAGTGGTATTTGGGAACTGTTAGAGAGTCTGTTTTCTCACTTTGAAAAAAGAGTATGACTATCATACATCATCTTAATATATCAAAAGAAAAAAAATGCCACTTTAGGTCCCCTTTCCTCCTTTTTAGTTTAGCTATTTCCTTCCCTCAAAACTAGACCCTGGTAATTTTCTCTCTCAAAACCATTATAGATAGAACAGTATATACAAGCAAAAAGAAGTCAACATCCCTTTAGAGTTATCTTTCCTGACAAAGTTCCTCTGGTTACATTTCCAGATGTGCACAACCATGAACACAATCCCATCTGGCTAAAATCTTATTAGAGATCACTTTTGACATGACACCCAACCTCAGCCAGAAGAACTGATTTGGGACCCTTCCAGGGATTATCTTGTCATTTGCATATTGAGGAAGGAGAGACTGGGTGACCCAAGACTCTGGAACTCCTTACCATCCTAGAACTCACGATCTCAGAGCTTTGGCTCAGAACTTCTGCCAGAGTGAAGTTGTGGTTCTCTGAGAGATGGGGTCATTGTTATTATTCTTTCAGTCTCCAAGGCAAAATACATTGTATGACCAGCTATGTAGGTAATGCCAAAAACCACCTGGAAAAAACCCACAGTTGTCACAGGGCCACGTTGAAATGTGAATCATTGAAACTGCTGACCACTACAAAACCATGACAATTTTGTTTTTTACCCTTCACCAGATGATGGTTAACTAAAAGGACCGAAGAGAAGGCATTTGAAGAAAGAATTGAGCTTGCTAAAAGTGACATTTATTTTCTTCTGACTTACTATGGCCCACATGATGTTATTCTAACTGACCTATTTAGAAACACTTAAGAGTAATATAACAAGCAGTTGGTGGAGGATTGGCAATTTTCTTAAGCTGGTTCATGCGTCACTCTGCTTTTGTTTGTCCAGCTGCCAGTATAAATTATGATCTGTTGAAGTGGATCTTGCTTGGCACTCTCTGGACTTGGCCTGAACATTTGGGTAGTCATATGTATCTCTTTCTGAACAAGTGCATCATTCAATGGACTCATGTAGCTCAGATGATGCACAGATACTCTATGAGCACAGAGGTCATCAGTACTGGTGGGAAAATGGAACAAGGAGAAAGACCAAAGGACATTTGAATCTGTTCCGTTCTAAATGTTACTCAATGTGCTAGGACAGTGAGACACCAAGACCTTATTGGTGGTCCAGCCATCTGGGTTTTCCCAGACATTCTGACTGAATCACTTTACTGCTGGTTACAGGCCATGTGTTCTACACATTCCTGTTTACCCTCTTCCTCGGTTCCATCCTCCAGTTTTCTCAGTCCAAACCTTCTTCAGGATTTGGCTTATGCTTCTATAGCAGCTAGTCTGAACACCTCACACTGAGGCTGAGAATGGCTCTTATGAGCAGTGTGGGAAACTGTGTCCCTAAGGTATAGTTGTTTCCTTTGACCCTCTTTCTTCTCTCTTTTGTTACATTACCTTCACACTTTAAATTCACATACATTGAATTAAAATTTAAATTCTATCACTCTATGATTATCTTCTCAACTGCATACCACTTAAAGAAAATTAGAATATTGTTAAGAACATGTTTCCTTTATCCTTTCATCAACAATCTAGACACTCTCCTTTCTTTTCTCTCTTGTCCACCTCCCCAATCCCACAATTTCCTCCTTCCCAGGGTTTTTGGACATAGGCAGAAACACCCTAAATGTGCTGTGGAATGTGTGTGTGCGTGTGTGTGTGTGTATGAATTTTTGTGTTAAATGTTTTCCATATGTTACTTCTTTTAATTCTCACAACCACCTTGTGAGGTAGGTTGTTATCCCTTCTTTAAAGAGAAAAAAGTTTGAGCTTAAGAAAGGTTGGGTGATTGGCTGACAGTTCGAGAGCTGGGATGTAGCAGTGTGGGATGTGTGCTGGAGGGCAGCTGCGTGTTTCCAGAGTATGCGCTCTCAGCTGCCCTGCTATATCATTTCTCACTTTTCTCCCCATAGTACATGAAAAACGTATGGTAAATGTGAGGCTTGTGCTTGTACAAACTTGGAGTATTTTAGGGCTCGAAAGAGATAAGAAGAAAGAAGACTCACTGCATGTCTTATAGATTAATTCCCATTATTTTCCGGAAAAGAAAAACATAACTTTTTGTGTTATAGGGTTTTTCAACTTTTGGGTACCACTCGTTACTTTTCAGATCCTTGAGAAGTTGGCTGGAAGATGTGGCCCTCTGCCAAGAACACAAACTTGGAGGAGTTAAAGGACTACATGGCTGACGTTACACTGTAGTGGGAGTATGTACACATCAAAACATTGTTTAATAAACAACTGAAAATTGCAAGAAAAGTGGGTATTACAGGATGATTTTCCCACCACAATGTTGGGAAATTGTTCTCTTTGCTTTAGTTACTGTTAGTCAGAGATAAAGATTGCATGTAGTGGTTTTTGTAAGACAATTTCACTTCAAATGTTAAAGGGCAGTCATTTTTTAAAGGTAATTTTTAAGTGTTTAAAGGCTTATATGGATCACAATTCAAACTTTTTAATATAGTTTTCTTTCACTCATAGTATGATTTGTACTTTTCATTAAGGTAAGATGTGTTCTTTTTTAAACTTTTAAGTATGTAAATAACAGCCAGAAAGTAGTTATTGAGTTCATATTATGTACTAACTGCTTTTCTGACTTCTCTAGGTAATGTGAAGCTATAGATGATACAGTCCTTGTCCAAAAGGATTTTATGATCATGTGACAGTTTGAGAATTAATTCTATACATGACAGAGAAGGAATAATAAAGCATATAATGAAATACAGAATAAAATGGTATCAGTTACAGGTGAGATAAATGGTGGCTTGTACTTCTTCGTTTTGTTTCCAAAAGGATTTGACATAAAGGATTTGAGACAATTTGTAGAAGTGATCTAGAAGGCCTATAGAGAAGATATGCAGAGGTAAGGAAGAAGTAAGTTTATGCCACTGAGGACACATCCTAAGCAAAACCACTACGGTTGTGATAGGCATCATCTCATGTGGAGGCAACTGACCTTACTAGCTTAGTATTAATAGGAAATAGGAAGAGATAGTATGACAGAGAAAGAAGGATTTATATTTGTGGAGAAAGAGCCTTTTGGGACTTTAAACAGAGGAATCATAAGACAAGGGTATTTATGAAATTCTGGTAAATAATGGGTTAGTTATATAGCAATTAGGGAAAAAACTGAAGTCAAGTAGTCAGTTGAGCATGTATTTGAGCATCTCATCTCCTGATTGCCTAAGATAGGGTGATTGAAGTTCAAATGGAGAGAGAAAAATGGATATGCACCTAATTCAAGGTGGAAGTGGTAGGTTTGGGCTACATTACATTCTAAGAACAGGCAACCAATGGTGACATGAATAGAGACAGAGAGGTTGACAGAAAATATTTTGCGAAGTATATAATAATCATTCTGGTATTGTTGAGTTTGGAGTTATCTAAATAGAAAGCAGTGTAGAGTATGAAATTGAGATTTAAGTGAGAGGTGCAGTTTGAAAGCAAAGACCTCTGGACAACTCTTGACGAGGTACTGTGAAGTGATAAGTGTCTCAGGGCTGGGGACTAAAGGCATACCAAAGTTATAAGGTAAATGCGGAGGGAAGATGAGTGGACTAGAGGATTAGAAAACATATTCAAAAACTAGAATAAGCAGGACATGTATGAATTTTGAGTCAGGGAATGGTAAACAAGTAGAGACAAAATACTGAAATCCTGGAAGGGGAAGGAAAAATTGCAGAAATGTCTTACTTCTACGATTATCCCTTCCAGAAATGGAGGAAGTTAAGGAC
Organism: Ailuropoda melanoleuca; assembly: GCF_002007445.2. Taxonomy (NCBI): domain Eukaryota; kingdom Metazoa; phylum Chordata; class Mammalia; order Carnivora; family Ursidae; genus Ailuropoda; species Ailuropoda melanoleuca. The sequence goes on from NC_048226.1 coordinate 46,891,882, forward strand.
ACAAGTTTGAAGATTTAACTTTTGAGAGAGGAAGTAGTTCTTATTCTAAGTATGGGGTGCGGTGGGGGATATTAAATTAGAGGATAGGCATACGCATGAAAAAAACAACATCTTGAAAGATAGAAATGAGGGTAATTCTGTCCATTCTGTCCATGTGTATTATTATACTGTGTAGTGTGCTGCTCAGTGGGAGTTTAGAGATGAACAAGAGACAGTCTTCTCTTTACCTTATTATTTTCTGAAGGAGATAAGTACAAAATTAATTAACAACTCTTTAACAATACAAGTAACTACAGACTTCTCCTAAGTCATAGTGTTCATAGTTCCCAGACCAGTAGTATTACTATGACCTGAAAATATATTAGGAAAAGCAAATACTTGAGCCTACTCTCATCCTGGCCCAACAATCCATGTTTTACACTGCCCTCCAAATGATTCTGATAAAGCTAAAATTTGAGAACCTCCATTCTAAGAGAATTAGAAGGTAAGGTGAATAAGAAGTTGAGAATGGGTTGGGTGGGGTTTGGGAGATCCTTGAGGTAAGCCATCTATCCCTTTCAAGGTATGTGGCAAAATGAACTTATGATATCAGTGTGCTGATAAGGATAAAAGATTAAAAAGTTGCTTTTAGGTGTCACAAATTAATGTTACCATTGGCGTTTTGTACACATTTCCCTTGCATTTGTTGCCCATTTCATTAGAGACTCTAATGTGGGCATTCACATCAGAGAAGGGATTTGGGGTTCCACCATAGTAGATAGTGGTATCAAGTGGCAAGCAGATTCTTCAATTTTTTTTTCAAAACACATGTTATAATCAGTAATTTACATGTGCATGGAACACCAGCTCTACACAATGACACCTTCAAATTAATCAAGGCCTTTATTTTCTATAATGTTACATTGTATGGCTTGTATTTACTTATTTTTATATAATCTTTAAATGCAGATAAATTAGGGTGAAATACGATGTGTATGATAATAGTTGAAAGAAAGCCAGCATAATTCCTTCTTCTTCTCCTTGTCTTAATCATTCCTTCATCTCTTTCCTTTGATTTTTATTCTTTTTACTTCTAACACATATTGTTTTCCAAGGACTGTTCTCTGACATATTTCTCTGTCTACCAATTCTACCTGAAGTAACCAGTACAATTTCAAGGGTCGCACTTGCATCTCTATTTTGAAGATTATATTTATTTCTTGTTTTCTCAGAATATTTTTGAAAGTCTAGTGCTGTTTTTTGTAATCACAGTTTACTAAATTTTATGGAATTCAGTCTTTGCTTACTTCCAGATGTACACACTCTTATCTAACCACCCATCTATACCTAGCAACATGTAGCTTAGGCTTCAAACAACAGATTGCATATTCTGGTTCCCTGCCACCCCACCCCCACCCCGCGCCGGGATTTTTTCCACCTTTTTTTCTCATTTATATAACCTTCTCAAACTTTACACCTGTTCCCTTGTCTGAACTAAGATGAGTCACTTATTCACATATTAACTAATTCTCTAGCATTGATTGGTTTCTGGACAGAACCTGACCTGCAGTATATTCTGTGTCCAGCACTCATCTAACCCAGTGTGATAAACCCTGACCATCACCCAATTCCCCACAGTTTGATATTTCCAAGTGGATATCATTTCAAGCTCAACACATGGAAACTAAACTTCCCCGTTTTATTCCTCAAGTGGGATTTTCTTCCCAAATTGTCAGATTTTTTTCCCCAAGCTTCTAGCCTTAGAATTTTTGAGACATTTGAACCTTATTAATGATTCACTTATGAAGCCCTATTCCTTGACTACAATCTAATTGCTTTGTCTCATAAAAATGCTCTTTTATTTTTGTCCCTGTGCCTGATTTCTACCTATTTCCCTTGTGAGGAAGGCTCTGTCTTCACCTCCATCAATTTTATTCTTAACCGTCCTTTATATTCAGTTTGATTTTCATTTCTTGATAAGAAATCCCCAATTAACTTAATATTGGCTGTTTTTCCTCCATTTAAACATTCCCAAATGACTTTCTTCTATTACTTAATACATGAACACATTTAATTACAAATTCTCTTCTATAATTTTTTTCTGTAACTTATGTATAAGATCCTAAGAATACAGGGTGACTGATTTCTTCATTATTATTTCTATTGTTATCTTGAGTGCTCAACAGAGGCTTGAAAACTGAGTAAACAATTCATAGTTGTTTAATAATTGATAATTCATTTATATAAATCTCACTTTGCTCCAAAATGATGGCATACTATAGCAACTAAGAGATCAGATTCTGCCCTCAGAAAGATATAGGTTTGTATCCTAGCTTGAACACTTTCTTCTCTTTTTTAATTGGACTAGCTCAAGCATTTTCTAGCTTTGTGAACTTGAGTAAATTGCCTAATCTCATTAAGCCTGTTTTCTTAACAGTAAAATAAAAATGTATGGAAACTTTCCCATAGGTTATATAGATTTTTGTGAAGATTAAACTTTATCTTATAAGAGTTTCTATTATAAGAAGTCTTAATATGTCATGGCAATTATTATTTGTTATTATTAAGGAATATTAAGTGACATTTTAAAAATAGATAAGAACAACATTAAAATAAAGATAATAATTTAAAATCATGGCAGGCAAAAATACAAATAGACCAGGAATATAAAACCAGATGAATATGTAGATATGCAATCTTAGAGTCAACAGCAGACACTAAAATAGACTGTCAGGTTCTGTTAACTGAAGCAGCAAAGGAAACACAATGAATTACAAGGTTTGAAATTGTCGAAAGGGAAAAGCATACAAAATCTGGAGAAATAATTTTTTTTCCTATTACCTATAAGAAATAAGCTTTTTATACTAAGATTTCTAATGGAAACACTAGAAGTGGTTGACAACATGTTTAACAATATCCCTGGAACACCATTCCCCTTTCAGTTAGCACTCTTAACACCTGAGGCATAGTACCAATATTCAAGTCAGGTAAAGCATTATTGCAGCAGGTTGAAAGTAATGTGGTCCAAAAGTGTGGCTCTCTGTTGACATTTGGCTTAATCTAGAAATAACATCTAGACCATCTAGATGGGTCCTCCAAACAATCCTATGTAAACATCTACAGAGTATTTCAAAGTTTACGTGTCACAATTCAAGATTGTTCCAAAAACAGTTCAGTGATTTTCTTTTCCCTAATCTTCTCCAAAAGCCCTCACTGCTAGGTAATTGCATTTGGGGGGCAAATATAGTCAAAGTCTTTCTACTGTTGGCCTTCTGCTCTGTGTAAATGAAGTATCTACCTTTTGCCATCCACCCTTCATCTCCCAGGAAAGCAACTTGGAGTTATAGCTATAGCATTTCTCTTCCTGGTTTTCTTCTTATGTTCCCTGGAACAAGAAATGCTTTCTTTTTATTCCTTTTCTGTCTAGAAAAGACTTCTCTTATGTGATAGGTTCCTTATCTTTGAGATATTAACCCATTCCCTTCCTTGGGGCCATAGTGGCAGGCAGGCTTTGTAGGCACATGATTTAAGGGAAGAATAATAATTCTTTCAGCTTATTATTTTTGGAATATTAACCCATTATGTATAATTTTACTCAGAAGAATTTGTCACAGCTGTTGATTACCAGATAGTCTAAGGTTACTATCAAATGTCTGGAATAGCACATATTTAATTCTCTTTCTGTTACTCTTCACTCAAGCTGCCCGATTGCACACCTCTAATCATGGTCTGTGTGACTGACAAATGATGGACTTTGTGATATATAATCTGACTAATGGGTCCACACAGCCTAATATAACCATCCCATATGTTCATTTATAAATTTTTACTGGGCAGCTAACAAGACTTTCCCACAAAGTTTATCCAGACCTTCTTCATAGTGAGTGAAAGGACCAAGGAGAATTGATGACTCTGGCTGGAGTGCAGATGGCTTTTGGAAAGCCCAAGTTTTTTCTGGCTGTGTGCTGAGGTCTTGGATTAGGAAAAGGCCATGCTGATATAGCATTTGTTTATCAAATTTAACAAACATCTTTTGAATGCCCACTATAGGCAAAGTCTGAAATTTTGCCATGAATAAGTGCATTAAAATCCCTCAGTCTACTTGACCACAACATGAACCTCTTGGGTTTTATTTTGATATATTCTTGGCACATGGAAAATAAGTATCTTATCTTTGGGTCATTGTGCTGTTCTTCTTTCCTAGCAACAACTTCCTAAACATTAGGGGATGGAAATAGATATATATATATATATATATATATATTTTAATATATATTATAAATGATTTATATATATAATTATTTATACAATTTAAAATATAAATAATATATATATTAGAATAAGGATGGAAATATATACATATATATTTATATGTATATGTATGTATATGTAATACATATATTAGAGTAGAACTTTAGGACTTTTCCTCTCTGTGGGATAACCATACAATTTCTGTATTATCCTAACACCTGGTTCCCTTTTCCCTTCACAAAATTACCAACACCCATACCCCAATGCTAACCATTTGCCTTTAAAGTACTTTGGATTCTTCATGTGTTTCACCAGATATAACCAATATTTCACGCCAGAATTTACCACTGTAACTATATCTTTTATCTATTCACCATGAATGTTATTTTGCATACCTCCTGGAGCCAAATAGTTACAAATTCAATTATACAATCTTTCATACCCATTAAAGTCTAATGTATCCACAAGCCTCTTAGTGAAGAATGACACAGCTCTCCAGCTGGCTATTTTGCAGACACCAACACAAACACTCGCTGTTTGAAGAGTTCCTTCATGCTTGTCCTCCTTTAAGGCTGTCAAAGTCCATAAATTTACAAAGTCTAGTTAAGCTGTGAGATTTTTCTTTATCCACCAGACACATGGGTCTTAAGAACCTTAAGATTATTACCCAAGATTTCTGAAGGATGTCTAAGGGAGGCAGAGAAAAGTATGTGCCTATTTTAAGGATTGATTAGAAAACTAAAAGAGTGCCTTGTCTTTTACTGACCTTGAAGAAAACATAGACCATGATGTTCATACACTTTGTTTTAATTAAGACAATCCCTGAGATGAGTTAAAGCTAACCCCTCTTATCCAGGGCCATGAAATATCCACAGTAGCAACTATTACATACATGTTCATTCAGGACCCCATTTCCTCCATGAATTATAGAAAGATGAAAGCATAGCCTCAATTTCAGTAGAACAAAAAAGGTAGACAAGGACCCTTTAAAACAGTAGGGTTTTTCTAGGAGTATGGCTATTAAATTATTAAGATAAGGGGCTCTAGTCTGTTAGAAGCTCCCATAACAGGATCAAACTCAATGAGGGAGATCCTAAGCAAACTCAAATGTGGTTTCCCTTTTATCTACATCTCTGGTTTTGTCATTTGTTTATTAGTTCTGTGAATGTACTTTGATCTGCACTGTTTACCAAATGAATTTTTATTAATAAATTAATTTTTATTCTAATTTCATAAAATCAAAATAAAAAATACAATAGTTCCAAGTCCCTCATTTCCACCTACATTTCTCCTCCCCAGAAGCATACACTTTCACCTCTTTTAACTGTTTCTTTTAGTAGTCAACAGCTTATTTCTGAATAATATTCAAACTTCTGATTGTAAAAGAATTAGCTATTTTCCAAAAACACTCTGTGGTAGGCGGTCTTCAAGATGACCCTTAATATCTACCACTTACTGTTTATGGCCTGTGTAGTCTCCTCCCATATTGAATAGGTCTCAGTAGGTCACGTAACCAACAAGATATTGTGGAAATGCTGATGTATGACTTCTGCACATAGGGCATAAAACACATTGGATCTTCTAATTGGATCATTCACTCTGGATAAACCAGCTTCAGTGCTGTGAGGATGCTCAAGCAGCTCATTGGAAATGTCCATGTGGTGAGGTCCATATGTGCTGACCTGCCAATAGCCCAACTTGCCAGCCAAGTGAATGAGCCATCATGAAAGCTAATTCTCTAGCCCCATTTAAGTCCCAGCCAACACCTTGACTGCAATCTTATCAGAGACCCTGAGCCAGAGTATCAGCTAAGTTACTCCCTAATTCCTAACCCATAGAAACTGTGTGAGATAATAAATATTTATTGTTGTTTTAACCTATAACTTTTGGGACAATGTGTTATGCAGTAATTGGTAAATTAAACATTTCCTATAATAGAAAGTGAGTATTAAGCTCTCTTTCAAGCCCCACCCCCTTCTCAATAAACGTACAAATTCATACTTCTCTTTTTTGCATCCTACCATAGATAATTTCATATTCTTGGGTTATAGAACTATTCATTGTTTATATTATTATATATTTATAAATATTCACAGCAAATCACATAGTATTCGGTAATTATACTTCTTTCCTCCTACCATATTTTATAAATATACTCTCAGTTTGTTTAAAAAGTATTATAAAATCCATCAGTTTCAATTATTTTTCCTTGGAAACACTCTACACTGGGGCTCTTCGTGCTTCTTTTTCCAATCTAGACTGGCTGCTCTCCAGGCTACACAAAGCTTTTATTTTGATAATTCCCTTCACCATCATCATTGGAATTCCCTTTTTTAAAATTCTCAGTAGAAACTATTTCTTGGATTACATATCTATATCTTTATTTATTGCTTTGTTTTGTTGGAGCAAATTCTTCAATAGCTTCCCGTTTTTTAGATGAAGACTAAGTTTTAAAGATCTTGTACGAATATAAAATAATTGTGTTCTATTCTTACTTTAAATACTCATTTAACAATTGTTCTTTATTATTTTGTATTATTTGTTTATTTTAAAATCAGGTTTTGTCAGGGACTTAAAAGGCTACTTTGGAACTCTGATTTTCACAACCATTTCCAATGAGAAAGCTCAAGTTTGGTTATACTTAAAATTGTTAATTTTTATGCTTTTAAAATATAGAAAACCTAAAAGTTTTTTTTTAACTTGAAGAAAAATAAACACACAGAAGTTGGAATAATCATTCAAATAGCATTATGTTACATTTAGTTTCTAATCGCTTTTTGTAAGAAAGATTAAAAAAAGAGGTAATGGTGAATTAAAATGCAGAAACTTGAATCTTGTTTCATAATACTGAGTAATATAGTAAAATAAATTATACTATATACAGATAGTATACATATTTTATAGAATTTCTCAAATATTTTGTTTGGTATTATGTATAATTATATATTACATAATACATAAAATTTATATTTTATAATTACATAACATGGACTACATATTTTATATATCTATATATAGTGTTAGTTAGACACAGAGTTCAAAGTTTGAGAATATTTTGCATGTTTATTCTGCACATTTTCTGAATCCAATAAACTCNTGTTTATTCTGCACATTTTCTGAATCCAATAAACTCATGATCCTCTACAACATTATAACAGAAATATATATTGGACACCAAAACTCTATCATTCTTTTTTTTTTTTTAAGATTGTATTTACTTATTTGACAGAGAGCAAAAACACAAGCAGGGGGAGCAGAAGGCATAGAGAGAGGGAGAAGCACGTTCCCCATAGAGCAGGGAGTCTGATGCAGGGCTCTATGCAGGTCACAATTTGGGGCTCGATTTGGGGCTTGATGTGGGGCTCAGTGTGGGGCTCAATCCCTAGACCCTGGGATTACGACCTGAGCAGAAGGCAGACGCTTAACCAACTGAGCCATCCAGGCACCCCAAAACTCTATCATTCTTACAAGGCCTCCATCCTTTATCTGTTTCCACCTAAGTATATTCAAAATTGATTAGTAATTATTAATGGTTAATCTGGTGAAAAAGTTTTCAAAAGCTCACTTAAAACATCTGTAAATGTTAATGGCTCTAGAATGCTATTGAGACATAATTAAGAAAATATTTTATTAAATTAATATTTAATAAAATATTAAAGAGAAATTAATACACAATTTATGCAATGCTATCTTATAGTTCACTGAGCTTTTTAAATAATATATAATATTATTTGTAATAATTTCCTTATCAGAGACAAAAATACTGCCACCGTACCTGATTAACAAACACATATGGGTTTGTGAAGTTACTGAAGCTTACAGGAAAAAGAAAGTGGTTAACTGTAGTTGGGGTATAAGGTGAGCTGGGGTACAGAAAGAAATAGAAATTACAGCAAATAAGGCTTACAAAGTAAATTGATTCATACTCTCAAAGCCCTTGTTAAAGAGGTCAAGACACTTGAACTTGACCCTGTGGGCAATGGGCAACCAACAGAGTGTTACATGTACGTGAGTGAAAGGATTCCGTTTGCTTTTCAAGAAGATAATGAAAAGAAATGTAAGTAATGAATGAAAGGAGAGACACTAGAATAATCCTAGAAAAAGATAATGGGATTGTCTTTAAGAAGTCATAATAATGATTTAGAAAGAGAGAGAAACTGAAAAAACAGACTCTTAGTTATAGAGAACAAACTGAGGGTTACCAGAGGGGAGGTGGGGATGCGTGAACTAGGTGATGGGCATTAAGGAGTGCACTTGTCATGATGAACAGCAGGTGCTGCATGGAAGTGTTGGATCACTATACTGTACACCTGAAACTACTATAATATGTATGTTAACTAATGGGAATAAAGTAAAAACTAACTGAATAAATAAATAAATAAAACCGAAAAATAGAGAAAAAAAAAAGAAGACATGATAATGCTATTAAAAAGGGGGTGGTTTGGTGAGACATTTCAGAGGTAAAAATCCACAAATGATGGTTGCCAGGGGAGATGGGGTGGCAGTTTGGGTAAAATGGGGGAAGGGTAGTGGGAGATACAGGTTTCCAGTTATGGAATGAATAAATCATGGTAATAAAAGGTACAGCATAAGGAATACAGTAAGTGATATTGAACGAGTGATGACATAATGGGACCAATGGTAGCTACACTTAAGTGAACATAGCAAAATGTATAAATTTGTCAAATCACTAAATTGTACACGTAAAATTAATGTAACATTGTGTGTCGACAAAGCTCAAATGAAAATAAATAAAAATAAATCCACATGTTTTACAGAGCTAGTGGATATAAGAAACAAGGGGAGAAAGAGTGAGGAGCAAAGGATGATTGGGGCTTCTGTCCTGGAGGTGAGAGAATACAATTATAGTTTCTATTTATAGTTTCTATTTATAGTTTCTATTTATATTTATATAAATTTACAAAGCACTTTATATAAATTTACAAAGCACTTTCATGTATACTGCATTCCATTGTTTCAATAACCTATTTAATATGAATTAAATAACAATCTTAAAAAGACTCTGACCACTACTAAGTAATTTCTTTGGGAGATGCTATATGTAGGTACTTTCCCCAGTGACCTTTCTTCTTTATGAAGCACAAGTTGCCTTGTGTTCCCTATATCACAAATACATATACATCTATTTTGTCTTTGCTTCTCCCCATGTTACTAGATAAATGGATATTTACAATAGTTTGTTTAATGGTCATATGGTTGTGTCTCTGTGTCTCTGAAAAAAATGATTTAGATAGTATTTCTCAAACCTTACAAAACATATGAATCATCAGAGAATCCTAATAAAATGCATTCTAATTCAGTGGTAGGGCCCAAAATTCTGCATTTCTAACAGGCTGCCTGGCAGTGGCAATGTTACTAGTCCACAGAACAAATTTGGATTAGAAAGGATTTAGACCAAAGCTACGCATACAGTTGTACACACACACACACACACACACACACACACACACAAATTACATTTTAGTTAAGCAGGTGTGTCATTCTAGGATGTTCATATCTTATTTCATTTTAAAAATCACAACCATTTTCTCACAGGTTTCAAGGTAGATAATAGTTGCTACCAATTGTATATGTTATATGTGTGTTTTTGTTTTCTTCAGTAATGTAGCTACATTCCATTTCTGTCACTGTTGGCAAGCATTCCTCTAAAGTTTCTAGACATGTTAGTGGTCTTTTTCAAGAAGACATCTCATAAAGAACCACCTCATTGCTAGTTGGTCATTAATAGTTCTCTTACTGGCAACTTGGATGTATGCCCCTTAATTTTGCAAGTATTTTAAAATTAAAATTACTTCCAAAGCATTTCAAATACTTCTGGCAATAACGTCTGCTTGGAAGCAGAATTTTTAATTCTTCTCCCACAGGTCTTTTCTTTTATGATTCCATAGCCTTGTGGATTTCCTTAATAGTCTGAAATTCCACAATATAATCCATGTGTGTTGAAAGACATCTGAAATCATTGACATGCCTCAGGGTCTCAGGATTAAGCAACTATCAGCTCTGTCCTCATGTAATTGTACTCAAAGAGGTAATCTCCTGTCAGGTCCAACTCAGAAATTCCTTCTTTCTCTTTCTCCTCCTCTATCCCTCTATTTCCTTTTAGAGGAAATTCATTTATGTTTCAGGCACATTTCTCAAGTAATGCATTTTTATCCCCACGGAAGTCCCTTAATTCAAACCTCAAGATGGACAATATCTCTTAGTGTACATGACAAAGAGGTAACCTTGAAAGCAATGGTTGATTTTTAAGAGACTCTAAGCAAGAGCTCAGCCACCCTGGAGAAAGAAGAGCTCATCTCTGTGGTTTAGGCAATAAAAGTCCTTTAGTTCCATTTATGCTGGACAGCTATGTGAGAATCGTTGAAAGACATAGGCTAATCAGTGCTAGCACTAACTCTCAAAGGTCCTGGGATCTTTGAACTGGATGGCCACAGAGAGTATGTTGCCTAACTTCCTATTCAATTCAAGAATCCTTAACACTGTGTCCTTGAGATTCATTCAAGGTGCCATGAGTACCTCCTGAAGGGGTGAGACCCTAGCTGGACAGCTCCAGTTGTTAAACATCTGTAACTGTGAGCAGCCACGTGCATTCTCTTAAGCGGCTCTAATGTTTTACACTCTTCCTGCTCACCTCCTGTGCTTTTATGTTCTTGACTTTCCAGTTCTACAGTGTTAATTAATTCCTGTTTACAGCTCTCAGTATTGTAACATAAGCTCTTCTAAAATGACTTCACTTTAGTTAGGAGCTTAATTCTCATTAAAATCTAGTGACACTTGAACTTTGACACATGTTAACATCTGAGGCTGCATCTCATCACTGTACTTTGAAATTCAGAGAAACCTCTGGTTTCAAATGCCTTACTGCTCTCGCAGGGAATTGGATGATGTCCATCTCACCATAGGATATGTACCTTTTTCCTCCCAGGTTTGGCTGCACCAATGAAGAGTTAAACAATCTGCATCAGGCCACACATAGTGCTGAAGACCCAACTGGGAATATAGCCCAGGAAACTTGGCTCCCAGTCCAGTGTGTTTCTAACCACATGACCGTCATTTCTGATGACTGTAAATTCACGTAGTACTCTTCCTGCTAAAATATGCAGGAGACAATCACATGGGTAAACTGGACAAGTCAGTGCATGTTAAGTAAGTTCCTAAACTGAATAGTGTGTATTCTCCAGGATTCCTGTTGCCACTGACTGTGAATGGTCCACATTTTAGTAGAGATATCATGACACATGGCATTTTTGAGGGTCCTTTCATTGTAGATTGCCCTAACATTCACAGTCTTGGCTCTTGTTCTTGCTGGACACAGATTTTGCTCCAATGCCATCTTTCTGAGAAGGCACTTCTAACTGTTGGCAGCTGGTTGCTGCTGTGAAATTCTTCATGGCCTCTGAGCTGTGCCCTCCAATATGCTTCCTGAGAGCCTGAGCCACTCTGCTTAGATTTCAGCTATATGCTTTTAAACCTAAAACAGATGTTATCTTGGCTGCTGTCATTTGTCCTGAGCTTCTCTCTTTGCATTGTATACAAGTCAGGTACAAGGCAGTTAATTTGCTGCCTCACTCTGTGGAGAAAGAAAAAAAAATGGAGAGAGTGTGTAACAAGACGAAAGGAGAGAATAAATACATAAACTAGAAGAATAAAGCCACATGGAGACAGAGAGTACAACCACTTGAACATCTATTATCCTAATATCATATGCTATAGTTTGGCTACTACTGATTTGCCTGGCATTCCTCTTGAATCATATTTGTGGCCACCCAGATTAATGACGTGATCTGCTCTCTTGATTTAATATCAGCTTGCTCTTTTCGGCTCCCATGTCATTTACTGTCTTAAAAAAAAAATGTACTGCTTGTTACTCAGCCGTCTGTGTTTTCAAAAACTCAGTCTTTTTTTTCCCCCCTCCGTTTTGTATGGGAACCAGGAACTAGAAAGCATTTAATGAGGAAAATTAACCACTCACAGAAAAGGTGGAAGCCCAGAGAAAAGGGGTTTGTCTTTTATGGTTTGTACTTGTAAGCTGTGGGTGTGACTCAATTTCCTCACCACCCACATAAAAAGGTTGCCACCCAATCACTGTTTTTTCTATCCAAAACCCCTCCCCTTTGATTTTGGCTAGGAGAGACCCTAAGAAAGACTGCCCTTTCTGGAAGTTGCAGACTGTGACATATAAAAGCTGTTAGCTGCTCCTGCAGTCAGCAGCATTCAAACCTTGCAGAGTTTTGCTCTCTGAAAGCTTGTAATAAGACACACTCTTATAAGAGTTCATGCTACAACCTAGCAAAGAACTTTAAATTTTTGGAAGAACAATATATTCATTTTGGCATTCTGCAGAGGTAAGCACTTTAGCTCAACAAGTTTATTTTGCATGCATTGATTTTATACTAGCTCACATTTTTATTTTATTAATTTTTTTTTTTTTTAGAAATGAGATTGACTTATTATAACTTTTTTTTTTTGGTTTGTATTCTATCCCTTGGTGTCCATATATGCCTGGGACACATTATCAGTACATTGTTTGTTGTTACCTGTGATGCATTTTTCCTTCTCACTCTCAAGATTAATTTCAATTCCTAAGGATTTCCCTCTGAAAATAGGCAGTCATGCATTACGAGGTGCAGGCATTTGGGGCAAATGGTTCACATTCATTTTAGGGTTAGTGGTCATGTTGTTTCTTTTTCTCTAGCTATAGGAAGTTTCTTTTAGCAATCGGCCTCATAACACCAATTGAAATGTGTAACGACTCCTATAGGTTGTTTCTTAGGCTTGAGTTCAGCATTTGTTTGCATTTTTCAGAGAAAATCAAAGCAAGCGATGCTCCCAAATGATGACTTTGTAAATTCATATCCACTGGCCCTTTTGTTTTCTTTTCTTATAGACCCTAACTCTACCTTTCTGCTTTAAAGCAAAGTAAACTCGGTGGCCTCTCCTCCTCCACCCCTCAAAATGATAGCCTTCTCTGCAGTCAGCAGTGCACTCCTGTTCTCCCTTCTCTGTGAAGCAAGTGCCGTCGTCTTACTCAATTCCACTGACTCATCCCCGCCAACCAATAAGTTCACTGATATTGAAGCAGCACTAAAAGCACAACTCGAGTCTGCGGATATCCCCAAAGCCAGGCGGAAGCGCTACATTTCGCAGAATGACATGATCGCCATTCTTGATTATCATAATCAAGTTCGGGGCAAGGTGTTCCCACCAGCAGCAAACATGGAATATATGGTAAGAGGAATGTGTTTTCTTTGAGTTTTGAGTGAGGACGCTGTATTTAAATTGCTCGTCGAAGAACCTAAAGAGTGTTTATATGTTAAGGGATACGGAGCTCTGCTATCCATTTTAATTTAGGAAAGGTCCTTACGTGCCTAGTAAGCTTAAAGTTTGTTCCATCATAGAATTAAAGGGGAGGGGTGGAGGTTCTCATTTTCTTTTGTGAGTTCCATAACCACTGATGAATCAGGTCTTACATAAGAGCAGAGATAAAGAATGGGGTCTGTTGACTGACCACATTTGAAAGGTACACTTTTTAAAAATTTTTCACATGGAAATTGTTCTGTGCTTTGTTTATCTAATAGTCATATTTATCAGCTAAAATATTTCTTGAAAATAATTTTTTTTAAATTATAGGTTTTGTGTACATGATTTATTCTCTGGGTAGGTGTCTCTTCCCTTTCTTGGACAAAGCTCTTCCTGATGCTGATCTGTGTTCTCAGAGAATATGCTGACTTTTTCCTCTTTGTGATTTAATGCTTTGTCATTCAGATAACAGTGAAGCCAGCACACTTGCACACTGTTCCAACTTGCCATGAACACATTCTTTGCCTTTTTAAAAATAGGCACTCTATGTTTAAATCACTCTACTTAGGAAGTAAAAAAATAAAACAAAACCCTTGAGTTGGTATTGAAAGGATAGCTATGTTTTTTAAGGTACTTTATTTTTTGTTTTATATTTATGCAAGGCTATGGTTTAGAGTCCAGTACTTCCTAAGAGCACAGCTTGAAGCCTGTTTAAGTCAATTAAGATCATCAGCCTGATATTTCTAAGTTGGGGTGGGGAGGTGGTACCACTAACAACTTTTTATAAGTGCTGACTTAAAATTTGGTATTTCTATCAGAGTCTAAATTCATCTCTTTTATTTAAATAAGCTTTTTAAGTTTGACTAATTGCAGATGTCAGAGTTAGAGGAAAAATAAAGACTTGCCAAATATAAGACAGTCATAGTTCATAGAAGTACAATTTAGACTCTATGGAAAATGCACTTGCCTAGGAGTTTTCTATAAAGAAAGAGGTAAAGGAGATATAGTCAGTCCTGGTGTAGGAATAACACTATACTCTCATGATTAAGAATACGGGCTTTGGAATCTAAATGCTTGGGCTCAAACCTCAGTCCTGAAATATAAGCTGCATGAATTTTTTATTTCATTTTCATTACCTCTTATATGAGGACAAACATAGTACCTGCCACATAGGGTTGTAATCAGGAAAGTATGAGTTGAGGGGTTGAGCAGTTAGACCAGAGCCTAGCAAAATAGACCTTCAATAAACATTAGCACTTTCTAGAAGGTGATATATCAATGCAGAAAAATGAAAAAATAAGTTTTTTTAGTTACCATAAATTATGGGAGAAATATGCATAAGATTCTATGTGTGATCAGAAAAGTATGATATATAGACTGTGGGTTTAGGAAATACTTCCTGGTGTCAATCACATCGCTATGCAGACAAAAGTAGGATCAAGATAGTGGAAGTGTTTTAGAGGCGAGCTCCTCTGAGTTCAAACCCTAACACTGCTGCTTACTTTGTGACTTTGTGCAAGTTACTTAATGTGTGTGACTCAACTCCCTTATCTTAAATTTAGGGAATAATAATATAGATAATAACCAACCAATATATAATGCTATTCACTATTTTAATGATATTGAAGGCAGAGGGATCATGATGAGTAAAGGTGGGGTACAACACAGTAGAAATGGTTGAAAAAAGCCACATTTTTCGGTTATATTTTTCCCCACTGATCAAGAATGCATTCATTCTACATGCATTTATTTAATTTTTTCTATGTGCCAATGCTTTGGCTAATTGTTTCCATAGGTGATCTCATTTGATAGCTCACATTCTCCCTATGAGGTTAAGATTGTGACCTTCATCGTACAAATGAAATCACTTAGACCTAGAAAAGTTAATGACTAGGCCAAGGTGGTATGGATAGTGAATGGTATTAATGGAGTTAGAATTTAGGTCTATGAAATTTCAAAGTCAGTGCTTGTGTTGGGAAGCATCTTTCCATCGGCTAGGTTTATTAAATGCTCCACTGGGGGAAACCCGTGGAGGTGTCAGGGTATCTTTGTTTCCTCCTTTAAAATGCCAGCTGAAATCCTGTAGTATTCATATTCTACTCTATTATTATTTCTCAAATATAGGAGCTATGATATGATTTATTTTGTAAGGACCAGATACAGTGCTGGTTATATCAGTAGATGCTTTATAAAACCTCCTTCACTCAGTAAAGTTAATGAGAAGCAGTAATTAGAACAGTAAGTTCTATAAAGTTAAATGTGACTGTATCAAGTTGTCACGTAAATACTGCATATAATTCATTTGCACATGTATTTATTCATTTAATATTTATTGAGCATTTACTATATGTCAGGCACTCTTCTAAACACTGGGGCTACATCATGAATAAAATGAGACAGTCCTTGCCCCCCTGGGTGGGAAATCAGACAATAAACAAGATAAATAAATTACATAGTGCGTTAGAAGGTGATAAGGTTGTGGAGAAAAATAAAGCAGATTGTGGTGAGATTGTGAAATTTTTGGGTGGCCAGAGAAAGCCTCACTAAGAGTGTCCTGGAGGGAGGTGAAGGAGTCCACCATACATGAGGGAAGAGCTTCCCAGGTGGAGGGAAGAGCAACAGAAAAGGTCCGGAGGAAGGACAAAACTGATTACTTCAGTTAGAAAAATGTGCTCAATTTAATGAAATTGTAAGTTAGAAGGACTGTTTGAGTAAATGGAGTCATTGAAATAATTCACATGGAACCCTCATGAAGACTCAGAGAAACACTGAGGGAAGTACAACATAATGGGCCACTTGGAGGTTGGAGCACAAACTGTAAATGAATCTCTAGGCCAGGTGAAAAATAGAGATCTCAATTTACCACTTATATTTATTTTAACTTGCTCATCATTGATTTGGATTGTGAGCAGTCTGAAAGTGAGCTCCATGCCTAACCCTTACTATGTACCTCAAACATGTAGGACCTTTAGCTCACTAGGACCACTAGCCGAGTGTTCAAATCCTCATCAGTGTATGATAGCAGCCACGGGAGCCTCATCGAAGATGATCTTCAGCTCAGGGCTTTTGTCAACCATGCTGGCCTGATTTGGGTCACTTTCACCCACAGCTTTTCTCTCTGAACCTTCTTCCCAGGCTGTCTCTCTCCGTCTGTCTCTTCCTTAGCTTATTGCATGATTTACAACTCTGACCTTCAAGTTCTATAACAGAATGCTATGTCCTTTGTTGATATTTTTTTGCCCTCACAACCATATTAAATTTCTCCTTTTTTTTATAAGGGAGGGAAGGGGCGGAGGGAGAGAGAGAATCTTAAGCAGGCTCCACACCCCCAGCAGGAAACCCTACTCCAGGTTCAATCTCACAACCTGAGATCATGACCTGAGCCAAAATCAAGAGTCTGTCGCTTAACCGACTGAGCCATGCAGGCACCCTATCGATTTCTCCTTCTTTTAACTGTTATAAATAACCCTTATGTCTGTTATTCTGCTCTCATCAATATCAAACTCAATCTATACTTATTTGTATAGTTCTTGCAAGCTTTCTAGGTGCTAAATCTATGTTTCTTCACCTTTGTATCTCTATTTTTTTGAACCAGTTCTTGAGTATAGAGAGTGATCTACCTTTATGGGATGACGTAGTTGAAATCCCTGTGAATTGTTATATGTTTATAAGTAGCATCGATTTTGATATATATTTTAATGGAAATTTTATTATCATGCATAATGATATTTTATCACATGCACTTAAAGTTTAAAACAAAAATTTTTCCTAAATTCAAAAAAAGTCCCTCAAAATTAAATGATTTTATCTCCTTTTAAGTACTTGGTTATGTCACTGTACCCTTGACTAATTAAGTAGAAGCAATTTGAACACAGAGTGTTGACATTTATGTTATAGTTGTAAAATATTTTCTTTGGATATTTTGTCCATGATTTTAGTAAAAAAAATACATATTTAAAATATTTAATTTTCTTTTTTTTTTTCTTTTTTTTTTTTTAAAGATTTTATTTATTTATTCGACAGAGAGAGAGACAGCCAGCGAGAGAGGGAACACAAGCAGGGGTAGTGGGAGAGGAAGAAGCAGGCTCATAGTGGAAGAGCCTGATGTGGGGCTCGATCCCAGATCGCTGGGATCACGCCCTGAGCTGAAGGCAGATGCTTAACCGCTGTGCCACCCAGGCGCCCCTATTTAATTTTCTAAACACAGTATCTTTTTTAAAAAAAATAATAATATAGATAGGGCTTAAGATATGCAAGTCAAACTTCTTTACTCTTGGCTTCTGTTCCGCAATTAGTTTATTGACAAATTTCCAGAGCTCCTTGGACACCAGCTGTTTTTCATTCTTCTAAGGGCAGCTTAAACCATGACTCTAAACCACAAACCACACTAGTTTCTTAGAATAAGAATTATCTCCTGAAGAATAAAATTGCAAGACTCACACATGGAGCAAAATTTGTAAGATATTGCTTGAATTCAAGTCAATTGATTAAACTGATTTTTAAAATATTGAGATCCCCCCCATAAGAGGATGAGATCCATTGGTAACAGGAATCCTTGTCTTTAAAGTCTAAACAAAACCATAAAAAACAAAACAAATAAGAAAGAACACAGTAAGCATATAATTCAGTATAATACACTGCTGCATAAGATTGATGTAATCAATGAGGTACAAATAAATACCATGGAGAAATCAAAGAAAGAAGTGATGATCTCTTGTTGGCAAAATCATGAAAGGCTCTTTGGATGAGGGTCATTTGAGATAGATGTGCAGGAAGGGGCAGGGTTGACTGTTAGAGCAGATAGAGCAACGCATGCACAAAATCACCAGGAGAGGAAGAGCATAATGTGTTAGCCGTATTTTTGAGGAGTTTGAGAAAATACTGAGGATCACTTCATACAAAAGTGATTAGGGAGACTGTAGAAGTTTTAGAGCAGCATCAGAGCTGCGTTTTAGAAAGATGGACCTAGCAATTGATGGAGTTTAGATTCCCAGTGAAGTTGGCTGGGGAAGTGACAATCATTGAGTTAGTAGTGCCACTCGTTTAGCGAGGTAAGAAGTCGGACACCTGCGCCCACACAGCAACAGGTACGAACAGCTAACTGAAGCATGGTGCATGAGATAGCAGTCTTCGTAGTCGGTATACAGCAATGGAAAGGGAGGTGAGGGACAGTGAAACGATAATGACAGATATGAACTGAACAACTTAAAGTTGAAAAAGTGTAATATAATTTCACTATGTTGATAATATGGTCCATTTCATTTGTTTGGTGTCTGCAAATATTTGCAGTGCTAAGAGGACAAGGCTTCCTAGACTTTTCAGGAAAAGAGAAAAATACTAGTTACCAAGTCAGGGCAGGTAGTAAAGTAACAGAAAGAATGACTCCAGTGAATGAATGGAGAATAGATTAATCCATCCTTGGAAATAGCCAATAAACTATTTGCCTACAATAATTTATGACTCAGGAATAATGAAAATGCTGATTTTGTTCATTTGGGCCTCATGTGGAAGAGAACGTAGATGATCTTAAACTCCTTTTTTTCCCCCCTCTATTCAACAGTTGACCAAACACTTGTGATGTCTCTCCTTGTCTTTTTTTTTTTTTTAATGAAGCCATATGTTGTCCCAGATGGCACATTTCCTCTCATTTGGGAAGGATAACTCAATTTTCTCATTATAAACATGGGAAATTTGATGTGTCTAACCTAAATCTTTTCAATGAATGCTTTTATGACTACTAGAAAGCCTCCTGAGACCCGTTGCCAGCCAGCGGTGAACTGAGAAAGACTGCTGACAGGAAGGCAATTCTCCAGCACTTTTGGAACTCCACATTCCTGTTCTCATAGATGTAGAGCCTTTTAAGAGTCTTGGCTTCCAACGGAGACTGGGCACATTTTGTAGGAATTTTTTTCCAAGGTGCATGTTGCTTAATATTACTTACCTAGTGTACTTTTTTTTTTTTAAAGATTTTATTTATTTATTTGACAGAGATAGAGACAGCCAGCGAGAGAGGGAACACAAGCAGGGGGAGTGGGAGAGGAAGAAGCAGGCTCATAGCAGAAGAGCCTGATGCGGGGCTCGATCCCATAACGCCGGGATCACGCCCTGAGCCGAAGGCAGACGCTTAACCACTGTGCCACCCAGGCGCCCCGGTACCTAGTGTACTGATATGTGAATGTTCAACTCTTCATGTATGGAGCCAGCTGAAGGTTGAGAACATTTTCTTTGTGACCACTTTGAATACAGGCTCTAAAGTGCAGATGGAAATGTTAACATAGTATGATTTAGAACCTCACCATTAGGTGGTAGACAGAAAAGCTCTGAATCACATAAAGGCCATATATATATATATATATATATATATATATATATATATATATATGGTGACTATATTCGCTAGTATTACAACGCTGCTTTTTTGATGGCTAATCATATTTGACTACATACAATGGTGTAGAAAAATAAATCTATTATATTCCTGCTGAGTATTTGTAGAACCTAGCATCATATCTGTTCCACAGAGAAGACTTAATAAATATTTGGGGAATACCTGAATGAAGTCTTTTAACATTTTCTGGGCATCCAATGTGAAGAACGTGTGGCTATAGTGGTCTGATGGGCAAGAGTCATTCATTATTCAATCACTCATTCCACAATATTTACTCATGTGCCTGGCACTGTGCTGGTGGATTCACTGGAGAGTGGAAAGACACTTTTTTATAGGAAGAACTGTGAGCAGATAAGTAAGTGCAAAAGCAGTGAGTTGAGTGCTAAAGTAGAAAAAATACAGGGTACTTTGGGATTATATGAGACATACTTAGCCCAGACTTGGACTTAAGATATAGAGGTAGGGAAGGTGTAGAAGGTATGATAGGGTGCTCTAAGAATGTAAATGGTACATAGAAGGCAAGAATAAAAATTCAGTATGACTTGGATATAGTGTATAAGAGAAAAAATGCTGTTTGATGAGGCTGGAAAAGGCATGCAAAAAGTTGTTTAGTTTTATTATAAAATCAAGGGAAGTTATTGAAGGTTTTAAGCAGGGAAATTATATAATTAATTTACATTTCAGAGAGGTTGTTCTGGCTACAAGGCAAGAAAATGACTAGAAAGGGCAGAAATAAAGTCCAGGTGCGGGGTCTAGAAGCTATTCTACTGGTCTGGGTGAGAGACGACTGAACACCCTGACACTGAAGCCCATCAGATTGTGACAAAGTGGAGTTAGGGACCAAATCAATAAGAATGAGTGATTGGGGTGCCTGGGTTAAGCATATAACTCTTGGTTTCAGCTCAGGGCGTTCTCCCAGGGTCATGAGATCAAGCCCCATTTCCAACTCTCTGCTGAGTGTGGAGTCTGCTAGAGATTCTCTCTCCCTCTCCCTCCGCCCTCCCCACTCGTGCTCTCTCTCTCTCTCTCAAATAAATAAATCCTTAAAAAAATAGAAGTGATTGATCTACTTTATGAAATAAAATGAAGATTTATATGATGACACAGCCAAGGAGGACCTCCATTTTTGACCAAGACAGCTGGGTTTCTCAGAGTTGAACACAAAATCAAGAGCAGGTTTCAGGTAGTCATTAAGTGGCTGCAGGTTTATCATCCAGGGTACACATCTACAAAGGTTGAAAAAAGTAGCTAGTATGTGGGAGGGAACATTCTTCTATTATAAAAATTTTTGGATAGGAATATACTTTGATAATCAGCATGGACCACTTTGCATAATAAGGGTAGTGTAATGTCACAGAGACAGCATGGATGGATGATTTTATGTCTGGGAATCTACTAAAGAATTTTTGCAAGAAAGTTTCATGTATCTTTTTTTAAATAAGTGCTGAGTCTTAAATCCACACAAATCCAAATCTGTTTCAGGGGCCTGGGTCAGACCAGGCCCACCTAGTTCTTTTGACACATTCAGGTTAAGGGGATTTTTGGAAACTAATCAAAGAACTTCAGAATAATAGAGGTTGACTAGTCCAGCTTGTCCGGTGTCCTGAGCTTAGCATATCTAAAAAGCATGTACTAGTCAGTGGCCATTAAATAGTTATGAACTTGAAATGTTTAACAGTCTATGAGACTTTCTGAAGAATTGTGTAGGAAGGGGGTAGAGAAAATCAAGACTAACAGATTAAACTGGTCAAGGAAAATGCTTGGCATAAAATACATCACAGACTGAGGTTTGGAGGCATGGAATGCGAATGTTTCTAGTCTGTGTTACCCATAGTGTCTAAATCAGGTACCAAGCATTTTTTTTTTTGACGAGAATATGAAACAATGCCCAACAAGTTGAGCTTTTAGACTAAACTTTTCATGACTCTAAAAATTTCACACCACATACTCCAAACTGAAACAGTTGAGAAATGTTGCTTCAGGACACAATATTTTTTTCTCCTAAAAAGTGCATCAAATTCATGTTTCATAATTTCATTAAATAGGAACATTCTACCAAATCGGCCTCTCTGCATTCCAGTGAGATCGTGTTTTCAACAGGCAGTAGGTAGGCGGAAAGGCATTTGAATTCTTCTGACCACGTGGGCAATGGCAAGATTTGGGGTATGCATGCATATCACAGGATAGTTTAACAATCAAGAAATCAGTTTTTTGATTATTGCAAACTGAGTTGGTGAAAAAAATTAGCCGCACATTAAAATGTCTTCCTGTCTCATAATTCCAGTATTAAACAGTAGGTGGTGGCTATTCTATTTCCCTGGGAAGGAGAATTCTTACTAGAATCCATCAACAAATGATCTTAAAATTTAAAGATAAAACATATATTAAAGAGGGATTTAAGGAGGGGAATTAATAAGTTTTAAGACATCTAAAATATTCTCTTATTTTTATCTTTCACTGTCTGCTGTTATTTCCCCTGGAAGCAAGCTTCTTATTATCTATATACAATTCTGTTTCTGATTATTTAGTTGCTTCAGGGTTTATCTGTTTTCACTTTATCTGATTGCCTGCTTTGTTGAGATTAAAGCTTGATGTCTCTTAAACTTTAGGCTGCCAGATAACATGATCAAAAGTGCGCCTCACACTGCTTGGCATTTTAGGTGGCTTTCTAGTTCACTTATCATCACCACCATTCCAGTGCCTACATCCCCCATGATAATAATGTCTACCATTAAGTACACCCTTGTCCTCCTAGGGCTGTGCTGAATACTCTTTAGTCCCGATCTTGTCTAACTCTCAGAGATGAGAACAGTTTTTCTCACTTAGAAACACGAAACGTGGAGCTTGGAGAGCATAAATAACTTCCCCAAGGTCACACAGCAGGTAAATCAAAAAGATGAAAATATAACTCTATATGACAACAAAGCCTATACTTTGAAAGACCATATGCTACACACTCCCCTTCATGTGTGCATCTCCTGCTCTGGAGACCACTGGCTAAGGTATTTCTCTACATGCATTTGATCTGAGGACCTTATCGAATATTAGAAAGTATTTCTTCACATGGAATCAAATCTTGCTCCTAGTATTCTTTCTACCCTTGGTAACCATATAGGAAAACTCTGCATTGTGATAGTGCTTCAAGTCTTTGAAAGCCGTGAACATCAATGTCTTGGACACTTGACCTCAAGTCACCCAGCTTTTTCTTAGCCTTCAGCCCTTTTGTGTTAAGTATCTATATATAGCACCTCTTGCATGCAGAGTATTGCCAATATAGCCTATCAGGGAAAGTTGCACAAAGATATTTGCCTTCTGAAAATACTGGAAAAGGTAAGAAGTTGTACTGTTAAATAAATAGAAAATCAGAGGCATCCCATGTGATGTGGCAGGGGGTGAGTAGGGATGGGAGAGGAGAGGGGAGGACCAAAGTTCTCTGCAATCAAAATGACTCTCCACCAAATAAGGCTTTAGACAATTATTTCTAATCAGAAGAGAGCAGAACTACTTTGTAAGCACACATTCAAGATCCTCAATCTAAACATTTTGATTTGATAGGTCCAGGATTGGGCTAGGCATCTATCTTCTTG
The DNA here is from genome assembly GCF_002007445.2 of Ailuropoda melanoleuca. NCBI lineage: Eukaryota > Metazoa > Chordata > Mammalia > Carnivora > Ursidae > Ailuropoda > Ailuropoda melanoleuca. Next base: position 46,915,408 of record NC_048226.1, read on the forward strand.
AAAGTTCCCCAGGAGATCCTGGAGTAATTTCCCGGGTGAGAAATTTCTTCAGTCATGTTTTAGAACACAAAACTGAGCTGAGGAAAATATCATGTGGCTTAAATATCAACTTGTTTGTCAAGAGACTATATATGGAACAAATTAATAGGTTAAGCCAAAAGAATTACCCCAGTGATAATTCTATATTATCACAAAATTTCACTTGAAATTATTCAGCACTTGCTTTCACAAAATATCATGTAAGCACTGTGGGTCTGCAACATGAACCTATGCTCTCTTGGGAATACCCTGGATTGACTAAAGAAACTTTAAAAGAAGCAAACTTTTAAGTAGCACGTGATTCTTCTGGAGCTTTTTAATATAGTGCATTATATACATTATATATATGTATAATGTGTTATAGAGTAATGTATTTATATGAGCTATTACAGTTTGCAATTATTCATTTATTTGTTTGGTAGTGTTTTTGTTATCTATCTCGTCCCTAAACTTTAAGGTAGAGTCCATGTTTGCCCTGCTGACTGTTGAATTCACAATACCCAATGCCTCCCAATGAATATTCATTTACTGGCTGCCTAGATGAATTCATTACCTAGGGTCGTATTAGTTAATCTGGAAATGTATGTTGTTTCTTGCATTTTCCATTGTTGAGGACAAAACAGCAGTCCATGTGTGGTAAGTCTGTTGTAGGAGGTTTGGGGCAAAGGTGGCTCCAGGGACACTCTTTCCCACCACCATCCGTGGATATTAGGAGGGAAGATACCACATCTTTGTAACCATAATGATGAAAATGATACCTTACATCAGAGTTCATAAACTGTAGCCCCATCAACCATTCTAATTAGTGGGCATATTTAATTTGCTCTGCATGATATTGAACTGTACAGAATTAAACATTTTTAAAAATTATTTGCCAAATGTTAAAGTTGATACATTTCACACATACATCAGGATTTCCAGATTATCCTCAAGAGAGGAAAGTTCTAGAGACATTGAACCCACTTCCTAATTGTCAGCAATTGGTTAGAGAGGAGTAGCCTCTCTGGATGGGGCAAATTTGTTCATTTCTGAGAATTTTTTTTCCCACATAACTGTCCAGAGGTCAAGCAGCAGTTGCACTTTACCGTCTTACACCCAATACTACTTTACTCATTTTCCTTACTAGACCATCCTCCCAACACAGTCATTTGAGTGCAACTGTATTTATACAGAGCTCTAATATTTTCAAAGCACTTGAGTCAAGTACGGTTTCATAGTGCAGATTTAGCAATGCATAGATTTAAAGCACTGGAACTTTCTTTCCTAAACACCAATCATATTTAAGTACTCTGACTTCAAATTCTGAATGTATTATCTTTTATCCAAGACCTCATTAATTTATGTATTAAGACTTTGTAGATATGAAGCACTCCTTCAGTTAGAAGTCTCTTGCAGCAACCCGGATAACAAACGATGATGGCTTTGACCTAGGTGGTAGCAAAAGCAGTGATGATCAGTGGTTGTATTCTGAATGTACAGTATTTTGAAGCTAGAATCAACAAGATTTGCTGATGGAGCAGATTAAGATTATGAAGCAAAGAAAGAGTAAAGATGACCACTTAGATTTTTGGCCTCAGCAACTACAACAGCAGTTGGTAAATTTCTTCTGTAAAGGATCAAATAGTAAATATAGTGTATGTTGCAACTACTCAGCTCTGCTTTTGTAGCACAGCAGCAGCCATAGACAGTATAACAGGCGACCCCTGAATGAGAAGACGGGCAATGCCATTCACTGGTAGAAGGAACACTACAGGAGTAGCTGGTAAGGGGCTAAGGAGTGGGGTGGGGTTGTGAATATCTGGAACTCAATTTTGGGATTGTTAAGTAGAGGCTTAAATTAGGTAGGCAGATAAAGTAGTCTGGTATTCAACTGAGTGGTCTAGAGATAAAATTCAGAATAATACCACAGGCATATAAATGGTATTTCAGTCTGTGAGACTGGATGAGATTACCTAAGCAGTCAAAATAGATGAATCAGAGGCGGGGGTNGGGGGGGGGGGGGGGGGGTGGGGGAGAGAAATGGATGTGGCCTGAGTCCTGAGAACCCTCCAGCATGCAGGGGTTGGCGAGCATAAGGAGAAGCAGCAACCAGAAGAAATCAAGGCAAGTGTAGGGTCATGAAACCAAGACATGGTGTGTGTGTCCGGGAAGAGCAGGTGGTCAGGCATGCCAAACACTACCGATAGAACAAGTAAGATGGTGACCAGGAAATGACCACTGATGACATTGATAAAAGCAGTTTGGGTGAAGTGGAGATGGGGGTGGGGAGTGTGCCGGTGTGGTCTCAAGAGAGAAGGGAAGAAGAGAAATTGGGAATTCTCAGTTAAGACAACTCTCAGGGAATTTCACTGGAAGAAAAAGGAGAGAACGATGCAGTAATTGAAAGATGAAAACGGGTCAAGAGAGACCTTTTTTGATTGTTGTTAATAAATTTATGTCATTGGCAATGATCTCGTCTTAAAAAAAGTCCACTTTATATCATCTCTTCATAGAAGTTTTCCTTTCCCACCTACTTGAAAGTACTCATCTTACCTGAGGGAAGTCTTCATTATCTCCTTTAAAGCATTAAAAAAAATGCTTAGGACCCTACTTTGGTATTTTGTGATATAATATGTTCTCATACTTTGTAGTTATTTTTGAGACTTGAGGGAATTTTTTTTTTATCAAGTTCCTTTAATTACTTCTTCTATAAAGTAGAATGAGTTTCATTAGTCTAATCAATGCCCAGAATTTCCCATATGAAGGCCTTTTCTCTTCCTCTGTCCCACCCTACCCGACCTCGACCCATCCCTCTCTCGCCTTACCAAAGTTCATCCCTACGGTCGGTCTGGTTTAACACTGGGTCTGGTGTATTACGCTTTCAGTGTCCTTTCTTGGCCATTTCACAGGCATTTCTACCTAATGGGGACAAACCAACCAATTGCAAATAAGAACCACAATCATGCCTGTGTAGCATTTTAAAAGCTTTTGGCTGCCCTCGGAGGAAATAATTTTGTCATCACTTAATTTCTTTGTAATGGTTCTCACTTTTGTAAGTCAGTACTCCTTTTCTAATTTGACCAACTGAGGAAAAGATCAAACAGTCTTAGCTAACTTATTTCTTTAAAACCTCAAAACTTGTCTATCTAAATTCATTTTACTTTTTATCAGAATATACAAGAAACGACAACGTAAATGTCAAAAAAAAAAAAAAGAATACATGTCTATGGGAGCTGCCGAACTGTCTCCAATGGCATCATTAACCATAGTGTCCATGACAATAACCAATTTAGAAATGTGTCTCTAAAAATTCAAAGTGTGAAATTTTTATTTTTATCATCTTATGTCTTTGAAGATAATATCCATGAGCAGAACAGATTTTTCAAGAGGCTGAAATTAATATTCCTGGTTCTTCCTTAATTTAGCTGCAATCCATGAATCCTTTGTTCTATTCATAAATCCAGGATTCTGACAAACACATTTGTTTCATATTTATTGCCAGCAGATTTAATTAATTAAATTTCCTAAGCTGCATGTATACATTTAATAGATTTGAGTTTTAAAAGTATTTCAGTTGATTTATTGAAATAATTTTTATATATTAAATTGTTGTAAAATTCTAAGAAATACAGTGACTCTTAAGTCCTAAATTTTGCAACACTATTTTAAAAATTTTATGATTTTCTTGTAATTTTCAACTTGAAATTGCGAGGTAAATAATTATTCACTGACATGCTTATGTTGAAATTACAAGGCTAACCTGTTGCTTTAATAGACACATTTTCTTAACCATTACTAATTTTAATATCAAGTGTATACAGGTAAATTCTTTTCTAATACCTTCAATATGATTCTTTCAAACACTCCAATGTTTAAATCTTACATGTGGAGTTAAAAGATCTTACCCATTTTTTAAAAAGCACTATTCCATTTCAATGTTATTCCATTTCAAACAATGTTGAGGATGTATTCCCAAGTAATTTTGAGGTTTGCCTTCCAGTCTGAGTACATTTCTTATCCAAGATGTTGACTGGGATTTAAGATGGGTGCTTCAGATGTCAATGTGCCTCATGATTCTGGCTGTCTCTGTGTTGTGGATACCAAAACTTACGGATGGCTGGCAAAACAACCTCATCCTTGGACTGTCTTGTAGCACTATCCAATTCTTCTGTCCGCTTATCAAAGTCAGCAAACTTCTCCCATACTGCAACATTCTTTGATTTGATTTGGTATTTCTTTGGCTCAAGTTCTAAAGACTACTAAATTTGATGGGAATCTACATTCCTTTCATACTCCTCCTATTTCTTGGAGCCACAACTCTTCTAGATATTTAAATGACATCAGTTTGAATTTTGGATATCTCTCAGGGCTTAGTCCAACTATGTGGTTTTCACAGACAAGAGGCTAACTTTATTTACAAGTAGAATAATAGTTCATGGTGAACATTTTAGTACAAAGATAAATCAATCCTTTTATAAGCTGACAAACTAAATGGCTCTAACAACAAGGATTGGAAGAAAACCAGTTGGAGCACACCTACAAGCATAAGAACGCTCTAACACTGTTTTAAATCATCTTTATTCTGTGAACTATCTAATTTAATCATACTATTTAAGTTCTAGTGTGTCCTCTAAATGTCTTTGGGTATCCATGCATAATATTCCTAATTTTTGCCTCACTTTTAGGAGGCAAGGTCAAATTTTAGGTGTTCCCTTTAGGTGTTCACAACTAAATTTTTTGTGAACTCATCTTACCTATTTAGAAGGGCAAAAACCAGAAATACAGAATGTTCAAGCTGGTTGAATAAAAGCTAAGTAAGTATCAGATATTTAGTTTTTCAACAAAAGGTAATAAATAGTGTTTCATATTTAGTAGGCATTCCATAGGATGCACATGTGTGCCCTTTTCTGTTGCTATATTTGTAAGATCCAATATTAAAATTATTTCTGAGCACCTTGGGTGGCTCAGTCGGTTAAATGTCTGCCTTCAGCTCAGGTCATGATCCCTGGGTGCTGGGATCGAGTCCGACATTGGGCTCCCTGCTCAGCAAAGAAGTCTGCGTCTTCCTCTCTGCTTCTCTCTCTCTCTTTCTCTCTGTCAAATAAACAAATAAAACTTTTAAAAAATAAAATTATTTCAAATAAATGCTACACATACTCAGAAAAATTCAACAGATAGATTGCCTATCAAGCATCCAGAAATGTGTATGTTAAGTTAAATGCTTAAGCAATTTACATTTTCACTTCCTGAACTTTATAAATTGTAAAAATTCTTTCACATGGTTGCACTGGCCACATTCATTGCAATTTAGAGCTTCTGAATAGGAAAAAGTAGATCATATTGGACCACTGCCTACAGCCTCCAATTTTTTGTTGAAATCTCCTATTGTTATTAAATAAAGTTATGATTGCTTGCTATTTTCAAACCTCAAAGACCTCTCACCATATTAATAAATTTAAATACTGCTGGATATTAAGGGGATAAATAATATACCCGTTTTCTCCTGGAAGTTGTAACCAATGGAGAAAGGCAGCAAATGCAGTTCTTAACTTTACCAGTAGATGCTATTGATGTAATTCCTAAATTTCAGAGCTCCCTATTCAAGCTGGGTCTTCCTCTCTACAGGATGAGTGTGAGCCTTGCCTGAGGACAGAGGCAAGAAAGAGTATAGTACCTTTGACATCCTCTACATTGGGTATCAGAGGGAGAGTGGACCATGTCTCCCACAGGGAGTCAAAATGACCAGCTCTCTGGGGGGGACTTAGCCGATGCCCATCAGTCTCTTCAGTATCTTCCTCCAGGAACATAGAGACAGGCAGAAATCCCTCCCATCAGTTCCCTAAAAGTAAACATGGAGAGAGAAAGAAAGAAATTATCCCTTCTCCTCCATAACCATCTTCCCCAAAATTTTCATTGTAATATTTATACATAGAAACTCATGCCTAAAAATGTAGACATCAGTAACAAATACATTGTCTTCTTATCAAAATCCCTTATCATGGTTAACAAGGTATGTTCATGTAAGATATTTTTTCAGGCATGAACTTTTTGGTTTCTCTTTTTTTCCCCCCAATTGTAACCAACATTTTAATTAAGTAAAAATACTTTTAGCCATACTTAAAGGATCAATCTGTATATCCAAACTGATGTTTTGATGGAAATATTTCAGATAAATATAGATTGAGATTTAAATACAAGTCTACATCAATCTACCAATCTATATCTGGTATATGAACAATATATGGTTTATCTTTTTGACATATGCAATATTAAGCTTTAAAATGTATGAACAAGGATAAAGATAGAATTATATATGCTAATTTACTTCTAAATTCTTAACAGCTTTAAATATTGTTAATTATTTTGAAAAGAATCTAATTTTATTCTCTCTATGGAATGGAAAGGGCTAGAATTGAGTAAGTTATAGGCCAATATAACATACAACTTACTGGCTTTGAAGCTGGCAGTACTCAGGTTTATTAAATCATGAGAAGTGAATATGAAAGATACCCTAGAAATGACCTCATCCAATCGTATTTTACAGATGAATTAAATAGGAGAAAGAATAATTGAAATGTCTTCAGTCACAGACGATCTTAGCAGCAGAATTAGGGTTAGAACACAAGATTTTTATTTTCAGGTCAGTGTACTTTGTGGCATGCTGTGCTTGTATTTTAGGACAAGACTATAATAAAGTGTTTTTAGCCGTTATTGATCTGAGTATACATTCTAGTTCATTATGTAAATAATACTTAGATGCATTCTTTCCCCCAAGTGATTACAATTAATTAAGAACCCATCAGGGGACATAATTTTTTGATGCCATTCCATCTGAAATTCCTTTGTGAATTAATTATGTTATTTTGTACTTCAGGGAACTATAATTTATATTTCATAAATCCATATTTCATTGAAAAAACATCAAAAGAATAAATACTAGATAAATCCATTATCAGCCAAATAAATACCTTTTATTTTATTTTATTTATTTATTTTAGAGAGAGAGGGAGAAAGAGAGTGGGGGTGAGGGCAGGGGGGGTGGGAGAGGGACAAGCAGACTCCCCACTGAGTGTGGAGCCTGACTTGGGGCTTGATATCAAGACTGAGATCATAACCTGAGCTGAAATTGATTCCCATGCTCATCCGACTGAGCCACCCAGGCACCCCAATGCTTTTAAAAGTTAATTCCAGTCCTAGGATATTATGACTTTCATTATAAATTTATTTTATACTCTTAATACACTTTGCCCAAATTTTTACAGATAAAATAAAGGAGAAGTTTGAAACAATAATTCATAAAATTTATGTCTGACCTAAGTAACTGTGAAAACCGTAGTACAAAATCTCTTATGATGGAGTGCTTTACATTTTTGATATTGTATTTAACATTGATTACTCACTGATTAAAGTGGCATTATGTAATGTTTTGTCACATTCAATTTAATCTTCAAAATTGGCAGATGATATTCTGGATAACTAAGAAAAGTGTGTCTTGCTATATCTCCTTAAGAAGATGTGGCCATTGTCACCATAGAATTACTCCAGATCCTTTCTAAACAATTCTCATTTTATACAAACTTTGTAAGTTTATTTTAATGTAATTCAAGATGAGTTTATGTAAGATGACTTTGTTTTCCTAATTTAAAACAACTTTGGAGTAACTAACAAATTTCTGTTGAAGGTGGCTGCCATGGCCTCATGGAATGAAAGTGTCTCTGGAAGAATTTATCTATTATTTTGATTTTTGCCTATTTTACTTCAAAGTCACTAAAATAATTTCTCTCCACTTAAAAACATTGTTGTATTAAATTAATATATGTATCCTATCATCCTTGTGGAAAATTACCCTCTCAGTGTTGTAGTCAAGCAGTCTCATGAGTTAGCTGGAAAGTTTATAACTCACAGTGAACTCAGGGCCATCAACCCTAATGTAAGTGAGTTTTCTTAGCTCCATACAACCTGGTAGAGGAGAAAGTCACCAAAAGAATGATAAAATAAGGGAGACTATGAAAACAGGAAAACAATGATCAGTAGAAGAACATCTATGCTCCTGTGGGGCACTTCATGTGAATTTGAGTAATTATAAAATTGGCACTTACTTTTTCATGTAAGTTCTTACCTTCTAAAATACACTACTGTCTAGTCAAAATTTGAATAATTTTTTTTCAGAGAGCTGGAATAATATTTAAATAACTTAGGAAATAATGTCATGATACAAACTATAAAATTCAATTAAAGCCATTCCATACAAAAGAAAAATACTTCACTAAATTATATTTTTACTAGGGGAAATTTTTGAATGCATTTTTTTCTATATTGGTTTACAAGAATTGTAAATACTCTCTATTTTGAGTTTTTGTACCTTGAAACTTGTTATAAAATAGATCACCATTTTAGGTTGATTTATTATCAGCAGGTCCACAAATGCTTGGCTTCATTTCCCCATACAGCTTCAGAGATGAAAATGTCAATCTGTATGGTAACTAATATAAATATCTATTAAATCTAAGGCTCATTCAAATTTTGTCCCAGTTTTTTTCAATTAAAGAAAATTTATTATAGGTCAGTAATATCCTTATCAATTTAAACACCTTCCTTTTTTGAGAACAATTACTATTTTTCTTAATTTATTTAATTGAACCATAATATGCCATGTTTTAAACCATAATATGATATGTTTTAGTGGGTATTTAGTTCATACCCACTAAAACTTAATTCTCATATTATTATTATTACTACCAAAGATTCAAATGTTAAAAAATATGAAGGCTCCTTGGGAGTTATTATACTACAATATAGTTTGACTTTTAAAAATCACAATGTAATATTAGACATTATTAATTTTGGTAAATCGATTTGAATAAATAATTTGATGATATTAGTTTTTAAGATATATTAATAGCATGACTCCTTGTTGCTGTGAAGATGACCTCTAGGAAAATCAATTGACTTGGGTGGATTAAAAATTCAGTAGTCAGTATGAGGTGTCCCCAAGTTACATCTAGATGTGGTATTTTTGTTGGCCTACCTTTAAACTGATATTTGGACTTCAGATTTGGATGACACTGTAAAAACAGAAATGTTTTCTGTGATATTATATTAGAGAACTTTCAATATCAATGGTCTGAATTTGCTTTCTTTAGTTAAAATAGTCTAAGGAACCAGAATTGAAAGAACTTTAGGAAATAGTAGTACTATTTCTTCCTCTTACTTTTTGTCAGTTACTAACAAAACTGGTAAAGCTGAAGGTTTTTTCCCCTTCACAGGTTTGGGATGAAAATCTTGCAAAATCTGCAGAGGCTTGGGCAGCTACTTGCATTTGGGACCATGGACCTTCTTACTTACTGAGATTTTTGGGCCAAAATCTATCTGTACGAACTGGAAGGTAAGAGCAGTTTCAATGATACTGTTCATCCACACACTTTATTACTTATGGATCCCAAGGGGGGAGTGATACCACTTTCAAATAATATCAGCAAATATTTATTGAGTGTTCACTAAGTGTCAGACAATGGTGCTTGGCCTGTGACTGTTTCAGATGTCTTCAAGGATTATTTAATTGGTTAATAGGTTCTAATATTACTCAGCCATCAGAAATGATAAATATCCACCATTTGCATCAACATGGATAGAACTGGAGGGGATTATGCTAAATGAAATAAGCCAAGGAGAGAAAGACAATTATCATATGGTTTCACATATATGTGGAACATAAGGAATAGCATGGAGGACATTAGGAGAAGGAAGGGGAAAATGAAGGTGGGGAAATCAGAGGGGGACGCAAACCATGAGATACTACGGACTGCAGGAAACAAACTGAGAGTTTCAAAGGGAAGGGGGATAGGAGGATGGGTTAGTCTGGTGATGGGTATTAAGGAGGGCACGTATTGCAATGAGCACTGTGTTGAACGCGAACAATGAATCATGGAACACTACATCAGAAACTAACGAAGTGCTGTATGGTGACTAACCTAACACAATAAAAAATATATAAATAAATAAATAATTTTTTTTTTTAAAAGGTCCTCATAAGACCAGTTTCCCCTTTCACCCTTGGAACAGCGTCTCAGCCTTTGAAAGTGTTAGGTGTATGTTATATCCTATACCCTGATTCTCCCACCTCAGGAAAATTTTTTCAATGTGTCAGAAGCTATTCTTGTGTTTATGCAACTTTCTCATGGTTGCATATGTGTATATCTATATATGTCTGTGTGAGTCATATGTTTACATATACGTGTATACACGCACATGCACATACACAAACATACACACATAAATATGCAAAGTATGTGCAACTATGGGAAAGGCCATTCCCAGTGATAGGATAATTTTTCCACCACTGAGGAATGTCGTCATCCAACATTCCAAAGACCTATTCTCTTCTATATACAGGAGAAAAATCAGGTGTGCTATTATTCAAATTAAAGTGATTCAAGTTTAAGGGAAAAAACACACTGAGTTCTAGTATCACAACTATGATTTACATATTTAATTTTTATTGTGTATATGATTCTGGTGGGAGAAATTTTTGATAAGATAAAACAAGATAAAGATGAAGATTCTTGAAATATTTTCATTTCTCTTTTTGAAACAACCAGACATATACTTAAACTAATACAGGCTCACTTGCTTTAGTCCCGGGCATTTTCATGCTTGGCCCTACTTGGAGGAATAGGTGATGATGGTGATTGTGAGGCATGGATTTGCTCTTGATTCATCATGAATAACCTGCAAAAAGAACTGTTAACTTACAATTTAATATGACTCCACTATAAATTACCACTGTTGTACTCTAAGTTCTCATTGTTTTTCTTGATATCTAGATATCGCTCTATTCTCCAGTTGGTCAAGCCATGGTATGATGAAGTGAAAGATTATGCTTTTCCATATCCTCAGGATTGCAACCCCAGATGTCCTATGAGATGTTTTGGCCCCATGTGCACACATTATACGCAGGTTATTTCAATTGTCTTGTTAATTTTTGATTCATAGTTTTAAAAATGCTCTTACTATTTTGGGGAATATGCATTTTCTTAGCTTTAACTTCAATAATGATGTATTGGCTTATTTTTGCAGATGGTTTGGGCCACCTCCAATCGGATAGGATGTGCAATTCATACTTGCCAAAACATGAATGTCTGGGGAGCTGTGTGGCAACGTGCAGTTTACCTGGTATGCAACTATGCCCCAAAGTAAGTACGAGGCTGGATTATACTTCCTGGAACCCTATTAAATATCTCCAGTCTGGTAGTTATTTTAATGTGACTAAGATTTAATTACAATAGACTCTAATCCTCAAATCTCCCATGACCCCATATACCCGAAAAATAATGAGATGAACAGTTATTTTTCACAAAGAGAGTATTTGGGGCTAAAATTGTGGACAAACCAATTTGAGATACAGAAATTCACAACACTTCCTTCACCTTTCTTTAGTCACGATAATTGTAAAATAAACATTGTACTTTCAGGTTTTTCATAGTTCTATAAAAGTTATCAGAAAAGAATCTTGTAGGGAATTTATCAACACTGCAATATTCCCCTCAATCAGTACTAGAATATTCTAATTTTATGGATGGCTAAGGAGTCATTTATTACCAGAGGGGAAAATTTAAATGCTATGACTTCTTTTTATATTTATTTATTTTAAGATTTTATTTATTCATTTGAGAGAGAGAGAGAGAGACAGAGACAGAGAACACCAAAGCAGGGGAAGAGGCAGAGGGAGAGGGAGAAGCAGACTCCCTGCTGAGCTGGGAGCAGGACTTGGAGCTTGGTCCCAGGACCTGGAGATCATGACCTGAGCTGAAGGCAGACGCTTAACTATCTGAGCCACCCAGGTGCCCCACTATGATTTCTTTTTAAATTAAACCTTTGTCATGATTTAAGTTTCAGTATTGAAAATTTAAAAGTTTTTCACCAGGGGCACCTGGGTGGCTCAATTGATTTAGAGTCACCCTCTTGATTTTGGTTCAGGTCATGATCTCAGGATGGGGCTCTGCTCATCAGGGAGTCTGCGTGAAATTAGCCCTGTCCCTCTACCTCTGCCCCTCCCCCTCATGTATGCGTGTGCACACGTGCTCTCTCTCTCTCAAGTAAATAAATCTTTAAAAAAATAAAAATAAAACAAAATTTTTTTCATTAGTTCCATTTTATGGCATACATAAAAATGTATTGTGAAAATTGAGCAAAGATTATAAAAATAGCCATATTTATAAATATTCTTTATGAGTATAAATAAGCATTTGTTAACATTTGATAAAATGCTTTCTTGATAACGATAATTCTTGAGATGATAAAATGTTCCAATATTTATACATGAGTCTGTTCCCATTTGGAGTAAATAGCAAAATGTGCAAAGGATTTATGACACTCTTGGTGTCTTCCAAAGTAAGTCCCAAACAAAGATTTTTCTCCAGCTTTGCCAATATGGGGAGGGAATGAGAAAATGTTTCACAAATAACCGCATTACTCATTTATATGGTAGTATGCCAGTGACAGTGTTTTTGCAAAGTTAGAAAAATAGCGATTTTCCCCATGGTCCCCCTTCATAATTATTAGAATAGTAAGGTTTGGAAAGTAGAATGTGTCTGCATTACAGAAAGCATTAAAACTGTGCATTTATTTGGTATTTTTGGTTTCATACTTCATATTTTCCTGTTAAACCTTTACCCTTCCTCCTGTTACAAATAGGCCAAGTAGTACTCAAATGGTGAAAGAGATTTTATTTCATTTGTTTAGCTGTTTTGTTTTTAAACACTGATTTGAATTTTCTAATATTGTTGATGAGATATCTGATTGTTTTATGCAAGAGATGAAGATACTGTGTTAATATGCTTTATTTGTTGAAAAAAAAAGAACCATTATTTTGAAACCTAGGCAATGAAAAAAGTTCTAAAATCTTGACTGATATTTGAGTGTGAATTTTCCAATGCCAATATATAGTTATCTCAAGCCTAACTGTTTTTTTTGGGGGGGGGGGAAGAGGGAAGTGGAGAGAGAGAAAGAGGTAGGGAGGGAGAATTTAATTAGACGGAATAGAACAAAAAACGGAAGGATGAATAATGTAACTTTATTAGTTGACTGATTTACTTTTGAATGTAATTATCCTCTATTCAGTAAAAAATCTGTGATTTATGTAAAAGTTTGTAATGTAATATGTAATACTTTTTACAGATAATAAAATTGTTTTTCTAAGTTAATGTTGCCAAAAATATGCGCTGTATAATTTCAAAAAGTTATGTAGAATAAATAGAAAAATGTGAAATTAAAATAGCATGAGTTGTGAATTAACACTTACAGCTTTAGATGAAGATATAGAGGGAAATAAGATTATGAATATAGAATAGGAGAGATTAGGATACAGGAGTGAGCTACACTCATAAGAGAATGGGCCTCCTTGCGTGTTTTGGGGTAAGGATGTGTCATTATCCAAGTTATGTTCGAGAAAGCTTATCCAGCGGGCAGAGTATAGAGTGAACTAAATAGAGGTGGACGTCCGTTCTTGGAATCTGATGACGTTTTGTAACATGAATCGCTAATCAGCATGTTTTTCATTTTTACAGATAGATTTTCCTCTATAAATATTTTATAGATCAAAGCCTGAATTTTTATAAAGATTTTATTTATTTATTTACTCATTTATTTATTTAAGAGAGAGTGGCAGTGAGAGAGCACAGCAGGGGGAGCATCAGGCAGAAGGAGAGGGAGAAGCAGGCTCCCCACTGAGCAGGATGAGGGTTACCCCAGGATCCTGAACTGAGCCCAAGGCAGTTGCTTAACCAACTGAGCCACCCAGATGCCCCAAACCCTGAATTTTTAACTGGCTGATCCAAGCAGATATTTTATGTAGATACACTTGGAGAGCCCCTGCTTGGGCTTCTTCAGGTCTTGAAGAAGATGAGAACCACCTGTTTCATATTTTAGCCTCTTACCTACTGTTGTCTTATCTTCAACCCTGACTTTTTACTACTGACGACCAAATTTCTTCCTGACCATTCAATTTCCTTCAAATTGCTGGCTCTGTTGCTATTTCTTAGTACTCTAAGTACTAATCACCATGCTATTGAAAATACATCTATCTTCTTCCGAATTGAACAGTAAGGCATTGTGGCTATTTCCAACTACTGTAAATGATGAATTTGATGTATTATTATGATCCTGGCCATCAAAACAGATAAAAATATTGACAACACAAAATAATTCAGTTTAATGTGTTTAGCATTATCAAAACAAATAGTATTACTAAAAACAAAAGCTATGAGTTTACACATGGGTAAAGGTTTTGAAATCACCTTTAACTGCTTCCCCTTAGTCTCTTACCATGACAAATTATGACAACTTCTTGCTCATTTCATCATTTCTAAGCCTCCCAGAAAATACTAAGCACATGTGTATATTACCATCCTCAGCATTAGCAGGAGGTTTAAGAATGGGAATGTGTCCTGCCAATGTGCTCTAGAAGGCAGTTAGTTATAGGACAGAGACAGATGCGTGACTGAGTGAGCATCGAGCCTGGCATCAGATGACTAATTATGTCACCATTCATCATAGTGCTTCACATCTTATCTGTAAATAAAGATAATATTAACTGTTGCAGAGAGAAATATTTAAAAAGTAAGATATATAGAATAATAAGTTAATCTATAAATAAGAAATGGAGGGGTGCCTGGGTGGCTCAGTGGGTTAAGCGTCTCCCTTCAGCTCAGGTCATGGTGTCAGGGTCCTGGGATCTAGCTGGGGGCTCCCTGTTCCACAGGGCGTCTGCTTCTCCCTCTCCCTCTGCCCCTTCCCCCCCAGCTCATGCTTCCTCATGCGCTCTCTCCCTCTCTCAAATAAATAAATAAAATCTTAAAAAAAAGAAATAGATACAATTTTCAGTGCCTTTCTAAATTGACGAACTCTCAAAAAGATCATTACATCTCAATCCATGTGGTCATGTGATTGAGGACAACCAAATTTCTTTAAATGGGCACTAATGTAGCATTGATGTGACCTTTGTACTTTTTTTTTTCTTCTTTCTAGGGGCAATTGGATTGGAGAAGCACCCTATAAAGTAGGGGTACCATGTTCAGCTTGCCCTCCAAGTTACGGAGGATCTTGTACTGACAATCTTTGTTTTCCAGGAGTAACGTCAAACTACCTATACTGGTTTAAATAAGCTTATCTTCTCCTCCAGGAAATAGAATGGTTTCTGGGAATCATAGGCGTATATATATATTGAGTTTTGCACATATTATATAAATTTTATAATAATCTGGTTTTCCTTTTATTATGCCTTGTATAAATTAGTGTTTGTCTAGTATGTTTGTTTCATCTTTGAGGTCATGAAAACATCCATTTCTATCTTCTGACCTCTGAGCCCAAGTTAAAATGTTGGATACGTAATATTGACATAGTTGATGCATCCAATTCTAAAACTTGCTTTCCAAAGGAATTATGTTATGTTTGTGAGGAATAAAATATATATTTGACCTGTAATTAATGTGTGTGTATGTAGATATATATACACATATGTGTATGTATATGTACATGCACAAACATATAATAGATGATGTAACACAGACAATAATGTGATTCAGTAGTTAGCCTGAGGGGAATTTAAAAATATACTATTTTGAAATATGTATGAGGTGGTGGGACATCTTCAGCACCCATTTCTGTAATACCTACAAAGTGAGAGTTTGCAAAATAACACTCAGTGATATCTGGACATAATAATTTAATTAAGCAACCAAGGATTTCATTCTCGAGGTATTTTGTCTTATTTGGGTTCACCAAAGGATATGCTCAACTTATGTAAGGTTCAAGTCATGTCTTTTGCTTAATCTCTTTTATTGAATTAGTAATCATGTGTTGAGTGGTTACTATGTGTAAGGCACTCTGCTAGTTATGTTCTGATAATGCAAAGATAATGAGATACGGTTCCTGCCTTCAAGAAGCTCACAAAATAATTCAGGAAATAATGCAGTTTAAGATTCTGATGCAAAATTACAGTTTTTTGACAAATTGGTTTTAATGTAAGTTTGAGGAAACAGATGCCATAATGGCCCCTTATAGGTGAAATAGGTGATGAGGACACTGGGTAACATGTAAGGCTTCTGGTTAGCATGAAAATGTAGAGACACCACTTGGAACTAAAAGAGGCAGAAAAGAATTAACTGCCCAGGGATTACTGTATTAGAGTAAATAGTTGTGAGTTTGGTAAGCAGAAAGCAAGACACTAAAAAAACCTGACAAGGCCCAGGAGAATTAAGATTTAGGAGACAGGTATGAAGAGCCATAGAAATAGGGTTATTGCACAAAAAATTACAGGGGAGAGCTTCAGAAGGGTCTATCCTGAGAGTCTAGTATATCTTGAGGCCTGGCAACAGAGGGTAAAGGATGCCAGAAAGAGACACGTGAGATGTTGAGGACACTTCCATCTCTTCACATCATTATTTGGTGAGCGTCCATCCAATTATCATCATGAGCCTCTGAGCATCGCATTAAAGATCCTGCATGCACACCACAGGTAGGGTTTGGCAAAGTAGCCTTCTTCAGATGATTTGCCAAGGACTAATTAGCAAATCTTATTTCCATGTCTATGTAGGAGAATAATCTTCAGTTTTCCATTAAGTTTGATTGTGGAAGTCAAATCAAAGTCACTACGAAAATTTCACTCGTGTGATTTTGGAAATGCAACGTTTCCTCCTTCGGGAAATTGCTATTAGAGAGGAAAAGTCAACATCTGGGTCAAGACACTTGCATTATGTTTTGTGTGTGTGTGTGTGTGTGTGAGAGTGAGAGAGAGAGAGAGAGAATGAAAGAGAGAGAGATTATGAGAGAGACAGAGAGAAAATGAAAGAGAGTGTTCACAAGTTATGTAATGCTTCCATAGAATTACAGAATAAGCAAACAGGGTTAGTTCCAGAGTGCAAATAACAGAGGGAAGCTACTTGTTTAAAATTCTCTACACATTTGCAGTTTCTTAGGGAGGATACACTGAAAGATGACAGATAATTAAATCCAGTCAATGAGGGAAAAATCTACCATCTGGAGCTTAGGTTGACATGATGACAAACAATTGGACTGATTCCTTTTACAAACTGAATATGGTGACCAAATGTTTTGGTATCATACTACTCTGCTTTTGTGGGCACATAAATAGACTGTATAAAAAAATAAGTATTTTCGGGGACTAAACTGGAGAACAGAAGTCATTGTAAGATTTGGGCCCCAGTCTTTTATCTAACTGTGGGCAAGTGGAGAGAAAGCCCATTAGTGGGATGTTTACTTGATTTCTCTAGAAAGTATTTCCAACTTTCATCTTCCTAGACTCATTCTATAGAAGCGGCAAAAGTACTATCAAGCAAAGATGATTGTTCTCAGTTCCAGTCCTGTTGCTGGATTGCTTGTGTGGCTTGGTTTCTCAGTGCTGAAAAAGAATAATAGTAGTTGCTACATATTTCACAGAGGTTCCTATGAGGCTAGAGTTACCATTTTAATAGCAATTTATGAATATTAAATGCATCATTAATGTTGTGAAACTTATTTGGGGAAAAAATTAAGTTTTATGAGCTTCTCTTTGGCAGAAACTCTGTCTGATTCTTTGCATTCATTCCAGCTTCTTATATAGTGGCCGTAATGCAGGAAGTATTCAATAAATGTGTCTATGAATATATTTTTAGAATTAACTAAAAAGTCTAGAATTGCAACAATTTAGAGGAGTCCCACCTTTCCATGGTTATTAAGACAAAAATCTCTTAAATATAAAGCTCTGAATGCATCAAAAATCCTGATAAATCATCAAACATATCAGATTAAGACTAGGATCTAGCCACGAATAACTTACACCACAGTCCTTTCCAAATCACAACTAGAGCTATACATTTATTTATAACTTAACAACTCACCTGAAAATATAACGGGTATTTTTGTTATGCTATGTGTACTTTTTAAAGTTAGTAATATAAGGTAGGCATGTGAAATGTATCATTTTCCAGGCTAAAGCAAATGAAAATTTGCTGATATCAACAGTGTGTCCTGTTTTTCACAGCATTCAACCATGGTGCTAGGATAGCTACTTCTCACTGTAATTCCCAGGCGCAGAAAGAGTCTGGCTGGGTATCAGATATTTCTTAAGAGCAGCTAAAAACAGTCAATATTGAGGTTTTCATTTCAAAACATATCATGCAATAGAAAGTGTATTTTCCATATTCTCCATATTCCACGGCACTGATTCTCTCTCTACAGTATAGAGTTTTCAGATCACTCTTTATTCAGTAAAAAGTAAAACACTTCTGTCACAATACAACACTTTTGTTTGTTTTGCTTCCACATCGTCAGAAGACTGGAAAAATTACAATTTTAGCTGTTAAACTGATGGGTTTCTTTATAGAAATGTATTTAAGTTGTGTAGGCACAGTCTTAATGTTGCTGGTTATGACAGATAAGCTTGCTTTTAAAATGTGGTGGAAACAGTTTTTATTCTTACCATTTTTGCTTCTGTTCGGTAGCCTACGCAACGTGATTTCTGGGGTCCGTCGGGGTTTCCCTCCCGGCTTCCTTTGGCAGCAGCGCCCTGACGTTCACTTGAAACCTTTGTGGAAACATTTATTCGAAAGCTCCGTGCTGCTGTAGCACAGAGCTGACCAAACACGAAGGCAAGTGCACCCAGTACAATTCACTCAGACTATTTGAACTGAAACAGCGTGTATTCTCATTGTACATGCTTGCGTTGAATCAACTTATAACACCCACATAAACAGTCATGTGCACATTTAGACCAGCTGAAGTGTTTTGTGTTCATAACCAGCTTATTAAATTAATATATAAGCTAAACAGATCATTTGAATGTGTCCAGGAAGGAAAAGTAAAGCTCAGGCTGTGGGCTATGTCCTTCCCTTTGTGTAACAACATTCCCTACGTTCCTCAGTATCACAGGATGCAAATTTTGACAGAAATGGAAGCTTTTACCTACCAAAGTGTTCAGAGAGAATAAAGTTAGATTTCTATCAGTGCCTAACAGTATATTTGACTTCATACATATATACATACATACATATATATATACATATATATGTAGTATTATCATTATATGTGTGAGGAAAGGCATATTTAAACACATGCAAAATGATTTTTAAAAATTATGCCATGATATAATTTTGACTTATCAGAGGTCAATCAAAAACTTAATTCACTCGCTGATGGTGCTGAAAATGCATTACAACCACCATAATATCCTTGCTACAATTTCGAGGTTTCTTTTCATTTGAAGTTTTTACTAAGTGTGAACTATCAGTATGGATTCTGGTGCTAAATATGTGGTGCTAAATGAATTGTTAGTGTTAATAGCTTTAGTAATGCTCTTTTTATTCATTGTTAAAAGTGATATCCATTCAATTCCTGATTCAGAAACATTAATAAAAATCCTGTTAAATTAATCTTACCCAGAAATAGGCCAGTGAACTCCCTTTTTTGTCTAAAGTCCAACATTATTTAGATGTTACAGAATGTAAATATATTTTTTAGAGGTTATCAGTTTTCTTTTTTTAAGGCATTTTTTAGCATGGCAATGTCCAAACTCGTACCACCTGAAGGCTGCCGTACACCTACACCAACCATGCTACGGGCACTGGCGCCCTCTGGTGATTGTGAAAATAAAGTTTTGGTGGCTGCTTGGCCTGCAAAAAAAAGCCATTTCTTTTATTTCAAAAAAAAAAAAATAAGTTCCTCGTTATTGGAACTCTTGGGTACTCCTTAAATCTGACAGCATTTGAAAATGCTTGACTCTATTGACGTAATTTTCAAAGAGGATAAGAAAGGGATTATGTCTTGGCATCCACTTTCCGAAATAATAATGTTTTTGTAATGATATTTTAGTTCTAAGGTGCTTATCGAAATGTTTTTTTTTTAACTAGGTATCACTAAAGCATATTTTTCATTTGGTTTACATCATAAATACAATTACAATTAAAATTAGTGAATAGAATTGTGTGTCTCATTTTCAGAAGTGATTATTTTTATTTAACATAGTACATAAGATTAAAAAGGAGATATGTTAAAATAATTAATTTCATATAAAAGGATTACCTCTCCATTTTTACTTGTTGGTCTAAAATTTGATAATGTTCTTTGGTCATATTATTTAGCTAATGATAAAATTGTGTTATGGCATTCAAAGCCCCTCTAGCCTAACAAATGTACATAAAAACTTAGAATTATATCAGCTGCTATAACTAATAAAGACAGAATTCTTAGGTAAATTTCCAGTTGATGTATGTCATTGACATTATGTGTATGTATCACATAATTGTGATAATCTGTTTTGAAGGAAATGTTTAACTATGTTAGCATAACCAAAAGAAATATATTTTGAAGCAGTTTTCCACATTAATATTTCCAAACTGACTTTAAAGCAAGAGAACACTTTTTATGATCTCAATTATATATAAAGCTCTAAGCTCTAACATATACTACAAACAAAATGCATCTGGTCATACCCCAAACCTTCCCCAGGGTGTGGGAAGTTTCTTCTGAGAGCGCTAGGATTCCATCAAACAGAAAAACATTGATCTAAAACATCCAGCTCCCCTTCCCCCATTTTTCTTAAAATAATCAGGTAATTAATGCAAGAAAAAATTTTGAGGCACTAAATAATTTCAATACCCACTTCACTTTCCATATGTTAGAAGCTTCTGGTTTGATGAAGAATTAATGCTGACTTTAACTGGTGCTTGGAGTAGATTACAGGATCTTGTGTTTTGTTATTTGACAAACAGATGTTGGTACCATAGTAGTTTGAGAATTGGAGATAATTGTTGTGCACATATGAAAATCATGCGTTTTTAAAATATCTAAATATTTTGAATATGTACATAATCCTAAAATATACTATATCGTTTTAGATTTTTTTAAAGATTAATTTGGATAAGTTTTATTCCTTACCTAACACTGTGGCAGTGAAAGGTGCTCTGATGTTGTGATGTAATGTCATGAATGTGTACATACATAAAACCTGTGTAAACCTCTGTCCTTATAAAGCATAACAAGTGTAGCTTTTTGAACTCTGCTGTATTTTCTTTCTTTCAATAAAATATTATAATTACTTGTTTTGTTTTAAAATTATATCTCTTTTCAATAGAGTTTTCAAACAGACTTAGAACTAGATGGCAGGATAATTTTGATAAGGTATGATGAACCACTTTTCTAAAGCAACAATGATTATATCTTTAATGCATCACTGAAATACATCAAAAATCTTCTATTTTCCTTTTTTCCCCTCTCTTTCTTCCCTTCCCTGCCTCATTCTTTCCTTTTTCCCTTCTTTTTCTATGCAATTCCAAAAAATATTTTGAAGTACAAATATAAAAGACATTCCCATGAAGGAAGAGGAAAAGATCAATGTCTCAAGAAGTTCTAGTTGTGTGTATGTATTTTCGTGCTTCCCCACATAGAGAGCCTGAAGAGAAACCATAGATATTCCTGGGGGAGAGGCACACCTCAGGCCACTTGTTGGCCCAAGGACAGTGATTCATAGGGTGGTTCGAACTTGTAGAAGAGATTAATTCCTTTCTCTCTGGTGAAATGTAGATCTCACAGGCCAGTGCACTGAGAAGGATCTGAATCTAGGACTTGAAATTTCTCCTTACCGTATGGGATATCGTGATTTTTTTTTAGGAATACACATCCGGTTTTCTCCAGTTTCTGGCTCACAGCTCCCCAAACCTTTGGAATTTCTAAGTGTTGACTGAGAGTGAGAAAGGTGTGTTTTGTTATGCTAATGAGGTGACTTTTGGAAAGCACTTAAGAATGGGGGCTGGTTGTCAATGGAGCCAACCATGTGGTTAGAGGCTTGGAACTTTCAGTCCCACCATCTGATCTCTGGGGAGGGGGGAGGGGCTGGAGATTGAATCAATAGGCAGTGATCAATGATACAATTAGTCATGCCTATCTATTGCAGCCTCCATAAATAAACAAAACCCACAGGGTTCTGAGAGCTTTGGGGTTGGTGAACACACAGAGGTGTAGGAGAGTGGGGCACCAGGAGAGAGCATGGAAGTTCTTGCCCTTGCCAATACCTTGCTTTGTGTACCTCTTACATCTGTCTGTTCCTGAGTTATATCCTTTTATAATAAACTGGTAATCTAATAAGTAAAATGTTTCTCTGGGTTCTGTGAGCTGTTCTAGCAAATTCATTGAGTCCAAGGAGGAAGTGGTGGCAACCTCTGATTTATAGGCAGTCGCTCAGAAGTACAGGTAAAACCCAGACCTGTGACTGGCATCTGAACTCCAAGGAGGGAGTCATGGGAACCCCAATCTATAGCTGGTGGTAAGCACAGGTAATAACCTGGGCATGCGGCTGGTATCTAAGGTGGGCAGCAGTCTTGTAGGACTGAATCTAGACCTGTGGAATCTGATGCTATCTTTGCATAGTGTCAGAATTGAGTTGAATTCCGGGACACCCTGCCTGTGTCTGAGAATTGCTTGGTGATGTGTGAGAAGTTCCCTAGCCCCTGAAACACACACACACACACACACACACACACAGGAATTGCTACCACAACCAATTTACCATATTTCACCCAAGACAAGAAAGCCTCCCTAACCTGAACCTTTCAGAAGGTCTTCCCAGGAGCCCTGGGGGTCTTGCCAATTGCTTCTCTTTCTCCTACTAGTCCTCCCTTTTCACTTCACTCCCTCATCTTTCAAGCCTCCAGTTTCCTATCCACATGTTTGGAAAGTTACAAAGGGAATTGGCTTAATGGTTGTCCATAAGGGAATACTATGTAAATGAAAAACAGGACAAGAAAAATCTTGGTACACAGAGAGTGGTCTCCCTGGATATGATACTAAGTGAAAAAGCATGGTACACAGGTATAAAACTAGAATGTTCCCCTTGTAAGAAATATTAGTGGAAATAACACACATGCAGTTATAATATATATTTGTTTTTATTTGCAAAAAGAGATGTAGAATCATAAATTAAAAAGAATAAAAATGATTACCTGTGAGAGTAAGAAGGGAACTGGATGAGGGGATAATAATATTTCAAATAACTCTGAAACACAATGAGTGTATATCCTTAGTGAATATATTGTAAAGACAGAGCTACAAAGAAACACTTAACTTTATTCAGTTGACTCTCTGTAGTAGTATTAGGGAGGAAGAGAGGAGGAAGAATAATGTAAATAAGTAATTAGGGTACTCTTTTTAGGAACCAAAGTTTTCCAATGCAAGGGAAAAGAAGCATAATTTCCAAAAAAGTTAAGTAACACTAATATATTAAATATGAATTTGAAATATTAAATATGAATTATTACCCAAGATATCTTCTTTTTGAAAATTAATATGTTCAGCTTTGAATGGTAAAAAGCCCTAGGGGCTATGGCAATCCAATAACAATAAGTGCATTTATTGCCCAGATTGTTATCTCTGATACCATTCACCACTGGAAGTACTGCTTGACATCACCTCAGCTGCCAACAGCCTAATCCAAGCCACTATTGTTTCTCACATAGATTAATGGTGTCCAACGTGGAATTTGCCCTCCCAGAGAATACACAAGAAGAACCATTAAGAAAAATGCTTAAAAAACACAAGAACTCCTACTTCTATTTAATTTATCTAAAGAAAAAAAGTTATTATGATTTTCTATAGGATAATGGGTTGACAGCCCCTCCCCCCTAGACCCACACAGATCTAAGGGCAGCATGTCTCCAGAGGTGAGTGGGGTGTCCTGAAGGACTGGTGAGCTGTTCAAGGCAGTTACCATGTTCCTCATGCAGCTGTGTGCTTTTAGAGCTTTTGCACATAGTTCATTTTAGTGATTCAGGGAAGAGAAATCCAGATTTTATTGAACATTGACGAATATTCTTAGAAAATTCCAGCAGAACCCCAAGGTTTAAAATAATTAAGTAATGAAAGCACAAGTTAACCCTAAGGAAGTTTAACAGTCATAATTACCATGCTTATGATAGCAAGCTTTCTGTCAAACACATAAAGAGGAAAAATCATGATCCAATCACATGTGACAGATTGGTCAAAGAATTAAAAACTTTCAAGACTATTTGGAATGCTGACTCGTGAGGGAACAGAAGGCAAGCCAAAGACAAGCATAAGCTGACACCGTGCAACCTTCCCCCACTCCCCACTCCTGGGTGGGACATGTGTGACATTCTTCCAGGAAGTTCCCAACTATCTTCACGCTAATGCCTTGCTAGAGGGAAAAACAACCTTAACTTGACATTGGCAAAGTCTTGGGTATCCCATGAGTCTTCTTTAACATATGAAAGTACTTTCTCAACCTCCCTTTCTCCTTACCTCCCCCAACCCCATAGTATATAATCAGCCACCCCTCACTACCCCTGGTCAGCAGCTCTTTCTGCCCACGGGTCCTGTCCCCGAGCTTTAATAAACCACCATTTTGCACCAAAGACGTCTCAAGAATTCTTTCTTGGTCATTGGCTCCAGACTCCACCCCATTGAACCTCACCTATATTCCAAAACCACATCAGTGACCATGCTATTAAATATTCATTAATGAACTTTTGCTTTGGTATGTTAGCTGGTGACAGCGAAGCTATCATGATTAGCAAACATTTTTAAACCGATGTAAATGAAAATTGTGCTTGAAGTGCTGTGCTTAATAAAACTTTTCAAAATGATTGAGCCTGTGTTGTCATATTGCTCTGATAGAAATTGTAAATACTAATAAAGTTTAAAATTAAACTAATAGAAATAGCAAATAATATTTTGGTGAAGACAAATGTTTTTACAAAACCGATGAAATAATAAGATATTTTTGAAGGCTTTTAAAAATTCTATTCTAAATATTTTATTTGTTATTTCTATTTCACAAACACAATATCAGTGCATGGTATAATGTCTAATGTATACTAGCATGTGGTATCACTTATATTATATACAGCGAGTGTGCAAGATCCAAAACTTCTTACGAGTAAGGGTACACACCAAAAAGTTTAAAGGCGACGAGTCAAAACACTGGCAGCTTCGCCACATATTTCTCTGCTTCCACTTTTGCTCTTTCACAGTCCACCACCGTACAGCTTCTGGATTGATCTTTTTGAAAGTAAAGCACATTCAATGACTTTCCTGTGCAGTACATCCAGGGCATTATCATAACTTCCTTCTACTGGGCTGGCTTCCATCATTCTCCACCCTTCTCTACTTCTCTCCGGCAGCCCACTCAGGCTTGCTTTCACAAATTCATCTAGTCTTTCGACTTTTTCTCTTGTTCTTCCTTCCGACTGAGACATCCTCCCAGACAGTCATGTGGCTTTTTTCTTATCCCTTCAATCTGACCCACACTCCCCTCCGCACTGACAATTTTCCCACCCCCATCACTCTCTAACTCTGCCTTTTCATTTTTGCCTCCATAGAGCTACCACTATGATAACTGAGCTAAGATCTGCTAATTGCATTACATACATTGGTCTACTATCTGTCTCTCACACTAGAACATAAGCCTCATGAAGGCGGGCACCTTACCTTACTCGTTACCTTATTTCCAGGGCCTTGAAATGTATCTAGTACTTTGTAGGTGCCCAATAAATATTTGTGAGGTAGATTAATAAATGAATGGAGTTGCAAAGATTAAATGAGGTAATGGATGTAAAGAATTCCTTGCACACGGTTCTTAGTAAGGAATAAATACAAATCTTTATTTTTACAAGCACTATTATTTTTTTATGATGGTCTGAAAAATAACTAGGGATCTATGGGATCTATACCCTTAGAGTTTCTGCTAACAGAATTAATTTGCCACAGAAACAGAAACAAGCCTGTTTTTCCAGAAAACCAGTATCTCTCATCTAAGTTACTTTTATTTTTTAATCTGGAGCTGAAATCAGAATTAAATTAATATCCTTTTGGGAACAGGTCCATGTAATCTGAATGGCCAACTTATGATAGAGATTGCCTAGAGAGACATTCTTACGTTGACCCCTGATTTCACCCTTATATGGGCAAGAATGAAGCAAAGAATGCTAGTTCTGAGAGAACAGCACCAAATTCTTCAGCATTTTCCCGCACTATTTGTACTTGAAAATGAGAGTAGTCCACGGAGAAAGAAGAAATAAGTAAAAAGAAGTATGTCAAGGTTTGCATTTGTTCAGTAATTCCATGTGAATCAAACAGGACAATCTGAAAATAGCAGAATTATTTGTCATGAGTACAACCTGGGTCTTTCCCCATAGGACTTAATGAGTTCTTGCACACAGAACACTGAGAGAGTGAGAATTCTATTTTTACTGGATTTATGAACTGAAACCATCAAACCAATGTGAAGGAGAAACACATTAAAGTAGAAAAAAAAAAGTGTGGTCTAAGAACGTGAAATACCTTTTTGGAGATAGAAAATAAAATGTCAAATCTTACTATATAATAGAACTGAAGAGGAAAATTGACCAGAGCAAGCCCAGGTCCGGAGGCCCCAGAAGACGGAAAGTTACTAACAATAAGCTAGAGATAACCAGAAGCCCTACTGGGAGCAAGAGATAACCAGCGTTTCTGCTTCTGTAAGCAGGCTTCTCGCCACGGGCTCCCTGCACTACTGTTCCCACGTAAAGCTGCTCCCACTCCCCCAGTTCAAACCCACCTCCCAGCAGTCAGCATAGCCCTTGAAGCCTGACTGCCTGCAGTCCCCTATAAAAGCCCTGTAACCCCGTTGCCTGGGGCTGAGAATTTGGAGCACAAGCTCATCTGGTCCACCAGTGTAAAATAAATCTGAGTTCTCCTGCTTCTCTGAGTGTCACTTGGTCTCTCACCGGTCTGATTCTTATTTTTTCTGCAACAGAACAACTATCTAAAACTATAATTATCTTGGGGCGCCTGGGTGGCACAGCGGTTAAGCGTCTGCCTTCGGCTCAGGGCGTGATCCCGGCGTTATGGGATCCAGCCCCACATCAGGCTCCTCTGCTATGAGCCTGCGTCTTCCTCTCCCACTCCCCCTGCTTGTGTTCCCTCTCTCGCTGGCTGTCTCTATCTCTGTCAAATAAATAAATAAAATCTTTAAAAAAAAAACTATAATTATTAATAAGTTTTCAGATAAATTATAAATCTTTCCTGAAGTAAAACATAATATCCATTTATTTTTTAATAATTTCCTATTTATTAATAAACAGACTCATAACAACATTAGGTAGCCCTTTTGTGTTTTTATAGATAAGGAAGAATTATTTTTCAGTAGTGTTTCTCAATAAGAATAATGTTGACATTAGAGATAGGAAAATATTTTTTTGCGACAGAATGTCCATGCCTTGAAAGGCATTTATTATCCCTGGCTCCTCTGAATGCTAAATCCCTAGAGAAACTTCTTCGGTTTCTACAGAATGGGGACAACCAAAATTACCTGTATACATTTTAAATGCCTTTTGGAGGGGGAAGGGTGAAGTAATACCTCTGTTAGAATCACTGATAGAGATGATATTCATGAGTAAGCAGTCAAACCCAAACTAGTCTGATGAATGCATTAAACTCCTCTATGGGTTGCTCATTCCTATACGTCATTATAATTATGTAAATGGAACTCATTTTTCTCATGATATTTTTGGAGTTCCAACTATGTGTCAGACTCTATTCTAGGTTTGGGAGCTATGCAGTGAACAAAGCATAAAAATCCATGCCTTCATGGACCTTACATTCTAGAGGTGGGGATATGGACAGTAAACAAAGTAAGACTTGGAATATATGAGAAAGTAATATATGCTATGGAGTAAAAATAAGATAGATAAAGAGTGGGATGTACAGAGAGGACTGTACTCAGTTTTACAGGAAGGGTCAGGAAAGACCTAACTAAGTAACATATCAGGAAAGATATGAAAGATTTTGAGCGAGAGAGCCATGTGGAAAATATACCAAGACACACACAGTGTGGACTTCTGGGGAAGAAGTTTCCAGGTGGAGGAAGAAAGGGAGGTGAACTCTGGACTAGACCAGGCTGGCTGTGTCACAGACTTGTGGTGGAGTGAGGGAAGAAAACAATGTTGGAATAAGGTCAGGGAGGTTTTAGACCAGACTGTATGGGGTATACCAATTTAGGGTCTAAATGAAATGGAAAGTCATTGAGAGTTTTGAGCAGAAAAGCATCATGACCTGACACATTTTAGAAGGATCTTTCTGGCCATTATCTCTCTGTAGAGAGTCAAGGAGGCTATCTTTATTAACACTTGGTTCTGTTAATCATTCTTTCTTTCTCTTATATTAACTTTTCCTCCAAGCTCAGAATAGCACAATAGTCAGTCTTACCTGCTTTTCAATCTCTCACTACTCATTTGTTCTCTTTCCTTTGAGAACCAGTAGCATTTGAACTGTGTCTATACACTGTCTTATCCACTTTTTAATCCCTCACTCTTCATCTAGTCATGCCATCTCTATTCACTGATTTCAGATCCTGGTTACCCTTTAATCTTTTATGTTTTTCAATTCATTCATTTATTCCATAAATATTTCTTGAGCACATTTACGTATCAGCTAGCATTCAAGATAAAAATCAAAGTACCTGCTTATTAGAAGCTTACATTGCACTGGCAGAGGGAAGAAACAAAGAAACAAATAAATACATAAAAAAAAATGCCCAGGGGAGGTAATTGTTATCAAAGAAATAAAGCAGGGGAAGGCAATAGTGGATAAAGGGTACTTTAGATGGTGGTAGTTAAGAAGGGTCTCATTGAGGAGGTGAAATTTGAGCAAATACTTGAATGATGTTTGTTCTTCACCAAATGAAACTGCCTGGGAAGATTTCTGTGATCTATTTATTGAAAGCAGCTAGCATGCCTTATTTTCCTCAGTCTCTCTGTTGCATCCAAGGCAGTTTTCATTCTGTTTTGTTTTTGTTGTTAATTCTTCTCCTTGGGTTGTATACTCTCCTCAACCTCTGTTATCTCTGGGACATTTCAGCGGTTCAAGTGAGAAATAAGTAGGTTCTTAAATATGATTTTGAAACACCCAGTTGCTAAATCAGTCTTTCTGAGGCCAACCCTGACATGTAACTTCCCTGTTCAAATACTTTGCTTCTTGCCCGCACAGAATACGTGCAAGGAATATTTCCTTACATTGAACTCCCCTATGCTGAGGTGAGAGTTTTTACTGATCGCTTTTTCTGGCTGCGCTTCACACACATTTTCTACAGATGAACTAACCTACACTTCTCAACATCTCTGTCTAGTCCTGTGTGGTTGACGTCGTCCGGATGCTTGCGTGCGTGTGTATGTATGTGTGTGTCCTCCATGACACACACCCTTCTCCCATGGCTTTATTTTACCTCCTCTGGCACTCGTTGGCTTCAAGCTTGTTCTTTTTTCCTTTAAGCACCAATAGCACTGAACTATATTTCAATTATTGCATTTACCTCTTAGCCTCCCTTATTGCATATTCAAAAATATTCCCAAAATCTTATTTTATTATGCTACAAGGTCTATGCTAGAGTCATCTTTGTATCACAAAGTATTAGCACAGAATAGTCTTTCACTACTGAAATAATTAATGCATTTATGTGGTCAACCTGCCACATTATTTGTGCTGAAGTCACATATCCGCAGATACGTGAGTGACCAACAGATGCCACTCTTGTAACTATCTGTAGTAGCATACTTCTGCTAAAAACTCACAGGAACTTAAAAGAATTTCATCACAGGAGCATTTAGTATTTCTTTTGATTTACTTATATTAAATATAGAAGCAGTAATCAATACATGTTAACAAAATCTATGCCAAGAATATGCAAATGATTTTAAGTTCCCCAACCTTTGACAAAATAATGTAATTCATTCTTTAGTTGGACAGACAGGTGGGTGGTGATTTCCTTGAAGATATTTGAGAATGTAGTTGAAAAGAAACATTGACTAATTAAGAGTTTGAGTAATTGATAGAGGGTCGTGAATATTAAATAATCATTTAGTGTTATACTTTATGCTTAATTAAAGTATTTTCAAAGGTAAATCTACTATAGGTATTGTACATTTAATAAAAATGTAGAAATCAATTACAGTGTAGGAGTTGATTCCCTTATTCACTAAATCTACTGATTTGGGGGGGAATATAACTTTATAACTCAAATAACTAGTTCTTAATTGACTCCAGGAAGTAAATACTATTCAGAACAATTTAAAGCACCTATTTAATTGTCTAGTTTTTTAAATTTTTTAAACAAGCAGAATACACAAAATAAAAATATATAATGGCATAATAAAATAATTTTATAATTATTAAATTATTAAATAATTTAAAATTATTTTTCATGTTTCACATGCATACACATTTGCGCGTATTGGGAACAAATGGTCCATATTATTTGTGGTCTGCTAATATCACTAGTGAAAGAGATAGACAGTTACAGTATATCATTAAATTTGCTGTAATGCAGTGTTCTAGGAGAGGACAACTAGGAGAAACCGAGGGTTTCTAAGTAAGTATAGCTCTCCAAAAACTTTCTGATGGATCTGCTCTCTGAGGTAAGTCCTCTCTCCCTTTACCCCTTCTCTCTGATCCATAATTGTGATGCAAATTTTACATTCTTCTGATTTACTGAGACTTTTCTGCAAGGGCTGTGAGACATTTGCCAAGGGATTAAAAAGGCTCTACAATCCCAATTATCATATATATATGTATGTGTATAAACTACTCTAAGCACATCATAGTCAAATTGCTAAAAGTCAAAGACAATGAAAGATCTTAAAAGCAACAAGAAGTAAAGACCCATCCTGAGTAATAAAACAATAAGACTGATGGGTGACTTTTCAACAGAAGCTCTAGAAAATGGAATGCAAAGGAATAACATCCTTAAAGTATTGTATTAGAGGTAGAAAATCTCCAATCCAGAATTCCATGCATATGGAAACAACCCTTCAAAAATGAAGATGAAATCAACATAATAGCAGATTAAAAGAAAACAAAGTTGAGAGAATTTTTGTTAAACACGTCTGTTGTCAGAAGTATTAATGGGAGTTCTTCCATACAAGAAAGTGATTCGAGCTGAAAAAATAAAACTATAGGAAGAAATGAAAAGCATCAGAAAGGTAAATATGGGAAAAAATATAAATGAATATTAGCTGTTTAAAATAACAATAATGATGTCTCATGCAGTTTATAAAATATACAATAGTACATATACGCAGCAAAAATCCAAATAATGCAACAATAATGCAATAATGCAAGTAGTTTAGGGAAGGAAAAGTTTTCCTTTCTTCCATTCTAGTTTCTTTGGTTGGTCTAATAATTAAATTGACATAAGACAGATTGACAAGAGAAAAACAAACTTAACTGTGTACTTATGGAAGCCCATAAAAATATGGAACTCAAAAAAGTGACCAAAGCAGACAGTTTTTATACCTTTTAGACAAACAATAAATTTGTGAAGAATTGACAAGACAAAGGGATTTGGGGTAATAAGTTAATGAAGAAGTAACAAGGTTTGTTTATACAACCTTCTCAGCCCTAAATTCTCTAACCCCGATTATAAGGGTGTCTCTCTTCCTCTTGGTAAAGTGTAGGTACCTTTTACGTGGGAGATTTATTTGTTGCTTTCAGGAAGACAAAGGAGAGTCACAGTGTCTTGCCCTGGATTTTTCTCAAGTAACTTTAATTCAAAATAATCAATATGCCAAAATAGCATATTTGGATGTGGCATACCCTGCTCCCCTTCAGGGATCAATGGAATTAAACTGTTATAAGTTTCTTACACTGATGGGGAAATGGTAGCAGTATTAATGTAAATAATGATTTAAGAAATCCTACTTTAGGGTGCATGGGTAGCTGAGTTAAGTGACCAACTCTTGATTTCAGCTCAGGTCATGATCTCAGGGTCCTGAGATAGAGCCCCACTTTGGGCTCTGCACTCAGTGTGCAGTCTGCTGAAGTTTCTCCCTCCCCTTTGCTCCTCCCTGCCTGTACATGTGCACACATGCACATGCGCTCTCTCTCTCTTTCAAATAAATAAATTTTTTTAAAAAAAGAAAGAAATCATATTTTAATCTCTAGAGCAATCATTTAGGGAATGATAAAACACTGTAAGAATAAGAGCCTAACAGAACAGGAAATGGAAAGAAATTGATTAATTGAAAAAGGCAAGAAAGGAGGAATTAAGAAAAGTAAGAGGTAGACAAACAAATCACTGGATAAATCGCTGGATGTTAGTTTAAAATCCAGCTCTATCAGTTTAATTACATTAAAGACTCATTATTTCTCGATTCAACAGGAAGATATAAGAATTATAAATTTTATGTACCAAATAGCATAGCTTCAATATCAAGACATGAGAGAATTTTTTAAAAAAGTAGACAATTCAAAATCATAGAGGGGGGTTTAACATATGTCTCAGTAAGTGGCAGAATCAGGACACACAAAAATTTAAAAAGGCATAGAAGGTCTGATCAGCCAACATGACTTGATAAATATAGAAGATTTCATCCAGCTGCAGAATAATGTTTTGTATGTGTATTCATAATGGACCATTTACCAAATGGTACCACATGCTGGGCCAGAAAGCAAGACCTAGCAAATTTCAAAAGACTGATATCACACAGAGTATGTTCTTTGATCCCAATGGAATTAAACTAGAAAAAAAGAAGGTAAATATAAAGAAAACAATCTCAAATGTTTGAAAATTAAGGAGTTTATCAATGGGTCAAAGATGAAATCACATGGAAATAATAAGATTTTTTTTTAACTGAATGATAATGAAAAATGACATAAACATTTAGGTGCTGCAACAAAAGTAGTATTTAACTACAAATTTTGCAGCTCTAAATGCATGTAGCAGAAAAGAAGAAAAATTAAACTCTAACGATTTAAGCTTCTATCACAAGGAGCTAACAAAAACAGCAAAGAAACTCAAAGATTGTAGGGGAAAAAAAATAAATTCAAGAGAAGAAATCAAGTCAGATGTATGATAGAAAACACAGATATATCAAAAAAGATTTTCTTTGTAAGGATTAATAAATGTGATACATCCTTAAGATATATCAAGAATGAAAAACTAAAACCCACTATAGATCTTACAAATATTAAAAATAATAATAAAATCTATTATAAATGGCTTTATGCCAATGCATTTGAAAAATCTGATTAAATAGAAAATAACTTGAAAAAAAAATTGACAAACTACCATAAGAAGAAATGAAAAAGTTGAATAGCTCATAATTAAAAACATCCTTTCAAAGATCTCTTCAGTGCCAGATGATTTCCCAAGTGAATTATGCTAAACATTTGAGGAAGAAATAATAGTAAAATTCCAAAGACTCTTCCAAAAAGTTGTAAAATGAGGGACACTTGCCATTTTGTTTTATGTGGCTAGTATAACCATGATACATCCATATGACAAGGACATTACATGAAAGAAAACTATAGGTCAATACCCCTACACTAAAATCCTAAGTAAAATAACCAAATAGATATCCAAATATATATATAAAAGATAGTATAATATCCAAACATATATATAGGATAGTATATTATGCATATTATGACCAATAGGTATTTAGTTTATTTACCACTCAGAAATCAATGTAATTATTATTATTATTGGTATAAAAGAGAAAATTCATACATCATCTAAATAGAAGCAGAAGGATCATTTGATAAAAATTAGCACACTATCACAAAAAAACAAAACAAAACAAAACAAAACACCTCTCGTTGTTTTGGAAAAGAAGGGAACTTCCCTTAATTTGATAAAAGCTACTGACAAATGTCTTACTGCTACCATTATATTTAAGCTGTCTAAATATTGCACAATTTTCTACTGAGATAAGAATAAAACAATGATTTGCATTACCATCACTTCTATTCAGCATCGTGCTTAAGTCTTACCCAGTGCAAAATCATAAGGAAATAAAAGATACAAAGAATAGAAAAGAAAAATTAAGAGTGTCATTATTAATGCAAGACATAATTACATGCATAGAAAATCCAAAGGAGTTTACAAATAATTAGGATTAATAAAAAAATCACTGAATATATAAATGTCTGTTTGAATTTCTTCTTATTAGCAACAAAAGTAAATAAATTTTAAAAATTCATTTACAATAGTACCAAAATACCAAATGCTGAATTTTAAATTTAATGAAATATATGCAAGGCCTTTACCATTAAAAAATACAAAAATTGGGTGAATAGGTAAAATAGATAAAAGGGATTAAGAGTACACTTATCATGATGAGTATTGAGAAATGCATAGAATTGTTCAATCATTACATCATACACCTGAAACTAATGGTAAGTATAATTATATTTCAATTTAAAGAGTACAAAAAAAGGCTGAGGGGAATTGTAACAGTTTGTCAATTAAAATGTATCTATCTTTTTCATGCAATGGAAAACTCAATATTTTTTTTAAAAGATTTTATTTATTTGTCAGAAAGAGAGAGAGAGCACAAACAGGGGCAGCAGGCAGAGGGAGAAGCAGGCTCCCTGCTGAGCAGGCAGTCCGATGCAGGACTGGATCCCAGGATCCTGGAATCATGACCTGAACTGAAGGCAGACACTTAGCTGACTGAGCCACTCAGGTGTCCCAAAAAAACTCAATATTTTTATGATGCCAATACCGTCCAAATTAATCTACAAATTCAGTGCAATCCTTCTTAAAGTTCCAGTGTGTTTTTTATGAAAATTGATCAGTTGAAGCTAAAATTTATATGTGAAAGAAAAGAACCTAGAGGATTCCAAAAAATCTTGAGTTGCAGGAGTAAAACTGGAGGAAGTACATTACCAGATCTCAATACTAATTCCACAACTACTGCAGTTAAGTCAGGGTGGCACAAGGATAGGCAGATCAAAATGAATAGGATGTCCAGAAACAAACGCATACATATAGGATTTCTGACTTATGACATAGGCACCACCGCAATGCATTAGGGAAAGACTGATATCTTTTCAGGGAAAAAAAAATTAAGACCTACCTCACACTGTATACACAAAGCTTAACTTGAGATAGATTTATAGAATATAAGCGAATGTAAAACAATCACATTTCTCAAGGAAAAGTTAAAGAGACTGATGTAGGAAAGACATTAGAGTTCAAAGCCAACAGCCAAGAAAGAATTCTTGAGACATCTTTGGTGCAAAAAGTGGTTTTATTAAAGCACAGGGACAGGACCCGTGGGCAGAAAGAACTGCACTGGGGTCATGAAGAGTGACCCATTATATACTTTCAAGTTGGGAGGGGGTTACGGATAGTGTAAATTTCTAAGAAACTTCGGAAGCAAGGTCTCCAGGACCTTGAGGAGGCTAGCTATTGTTGGGAAATGTCATTTATTACCGTCTAATCAAACCTTAGTCATGAGACCCTTCAGATGTGTATCGGTGGGCCATATGCTTGGGGGATGATTGTCAACATGTATCTTGGGGGTTTAGAGATAAAGGAAAATTCTAAAGGAATTTTTATATGTTAAAGTAGACTTACAGGATCCTGGGGGTCGGGCTAATGTTGCCTTTTGTCCTTAGCAAAGTATTAACATTGAGGCAGTTGAGTCCCTAGAGGAATGTCACTCTGCCTGTTTTAAGGACTTGTCAATGGGCTGTAGGTAGTAAGGGAATTTAATAATTTCTCTTCTGCCTCTTTTTCCCACATCAGAGACTATCTTCATAATTTTGGGGTAGACAAACATTTCTTTAAAAAGGACACAATAAGCATTAAAACTAAAAGAATAGATTGATAAATTGAACTTCATTAAAATTAAGACCTTCTGCTTATCTAAAGATGGCATCAAGAAAATGAAAAAGCAAAGCATGAACTAGGAGAAAGAGTTTAAAGTGCACTTCTAAAAGTTTTTATAGCCAGAACTATTAAGTAAATCAACATAAAAAAGACATAATTCTAAGAGATGACAAAACATTTGATTTTTTTTAAAAAGATTTTATTTATTTATCAGAGAGAGAGAGAGAAAAAAAAATGAGAAAAAAACGAGCAAGGAGCCTGACAAGGGACTCCATCCCATGACCCTGAGATCACGACCTGACCCAAAGGCAGACGCCTAACGGACTGAGCCCCCCAGGCGTCCCTGATTTTTTTTATTTTCAAAGATACACTTCGTTTTTACTCAAAATTTCTTGGTTATTCTTTATAGCATCTTATTCCCTTTATATATTTATAGGTTTCTTTTATTTCTTGCAGAAGTTAAATGGAGTTATTTTATACTCTATCTGCTAATTGTATCCTTTACCTCCACACAACCCAGAATGTTATCTGTAGATTATTTGAGGCCTGGGTTAAAGCCAAGTTCCTTTACGAGGAGCTTTCTTTGCTTCAGTTAGTCTCATAGGGATGCTACCAATCTGGAACCATTTTAAATTAAGTTCCTTGATTCAGATTTTTCAGACCACAAAGACAGAGCAGAGTTGGACTGGAAACATTTGTCGTGCAAGGGCTAGCTTGTGGTTGCAAATTCTCAAGGACGATTTTATTTTTTTACCACCTACTGCCAAGATGAAGTCAGGCAAGTTTTCCAGCTGTCCCCTCCTGTGTGGTGGGGTTATTTCTCATCTTCTCTCATGCTGACGGGGCCCCCAGCTTTATGTGACTGTCCGCTACGAAAGGACCCACCTGCTTCTTCCTTTGTTATCACATTCTTTGGATTCCTCTCCTTTCAAATAGGGTTTGAAAGAATAGTTGTATAACAAAAGCAAGAGAATCTTCAGCTAGTTAGTGGCAGAGCCAGGATTTGAACCTAAGCAATTTAAACTCCAGACTGTGTTGTTATCCTTACTCAATTTCATATATAGATTTCTTGACTGAATGACTAATGAATTAGTAAAAAGTTGATCAATATTGAATAGTGACATTACCGCTAGTTAAACATGGGATAACTTGTTGTAAATCATGATTATTGTTATAGGTAATAACACCGAAGTGATTATAGAAGTAAAGTAGTTGCAGTAAAGAAAAACAAGGCATGATATCTTAAAAAGATTCTCTTAAGTGTTGCAGCATTCATCCATAATTACATCAAGAGAAATGATCTAGCCTTTGGATCCACTATTTGACACGAAATCATCAAACACTTTTTCATTAATGTTTTTGAATCTTTTCTGAAGTTAGGAGTTTTACTAGCTATAATTTAATTTCCAGTGTAATCATATCATTCCTAAAATAAAACATTTTTTACATTTTGACTTTCCTCCTCCAAAATCAAAATAAATCTTTCATTTTTGCAATTTTAATTTTGTAAAACATTTATGAAACTACCAGTTTGTCCACATTCTCCACTGAAATATTGGTAGGTAATTAATATGTTAATATGATAATGAAAGTGCATTCACATTTATGTAGAGTTAAAAAGGCTTTAGCACTTAACTGAAGCTTGGTGTTAGTTATTTTGAATACCTTTTTCCATTCTAAATTTCAAAAGAGTGGGAATAGTTTCCCAACCAGAACTCTAGATGCTGAAACTAACCAGATTCCAACATGAATATAAAAATAGAAATAATATGTAATTTAAGCACAATGCAATGAAATTTAGGTGACTTTAGATTTTTTACTAAATGCTATATTGTTACTCCAAAAGACTAACTGGATATCTGGATTGGACAAAGGGTAGACTGAGAGTTGGGGCACATTAATAGAAGTCAAAGAATATGGAAGGTTAACATTTTTTATAATAACAACAAGAAACTAATGTTAACTCTTGCTAGGCCAGATAGATTCACATTCTCTAGACTTCTTTTGTTTCATCATGAAATAGGATTTTTCTACTGGCTATCTCAAGTTCACAGTTACTTGAAGAAAGAGCTGAATTTGAAGCTTGCCTTAAAGGCACTACACTTTATATTGATGAATAATTCAAACAAACACTTTGATATGATTTAAGGAACAATGTAAAGAATGAACACAAGAGATCTTTATTGCTATCAGTTCATGTTATAAAAAATTAATTCGCTAAAAAATAGTGGGTAGAATTTTCACCACACTTCCATTGAAAGTCTTCACAGAGACCAAAAAAAATAATTAATTAATTAAGAGGTTTCCATGGAGGATTGGATTGAGGGGAATTTAAAGACCAATTAAAATTCCTGCTAACAATATAGAAACAAGAAATTATATCCAATAGGGGGAAGAAGAGTCCATTAAACTAAAAACATAGGAAGCGCCTTGCTCAATATGAACAATAGGTGGAAAGGGTATTTTTCCAGTTCTAATTTCTGGTACCAGTCTTTTCCCCACCTGCACCTGCCAAAACGGGAACAACATGGCACTTTGGGACATGGACTATGAATGGACAAATATCTACACTGATATTGGGACAAGAACTATGAATGGACAATTATCTACACTGATATTTCCCCTAAAATGTAAGCCAATCTGTTCATTAGTAAGATCATGTGAGTACCTGGAAGAGATCCTGTTGAGCAGAGCTCAGCTGCTCAGTTGAGAAACTAGCCACCACGCCTGTGTATAGTTAGTTCTCTTCCTTAGTTTACAATGTGATCACCCTTCCAGTGGAAGCCAAAGGAGCCTAGGATTAGTTGTCAGGCTTTCACTTGAAATAGTTATCTTTAAAGTAATTTCCCCAACTAATTCCTTTGCTGCCATCAGTTAAGCTGAGGTTAAGAGAAGAAATAACTCCAATAAGCAACTGCCGATCAAGCACAATTATCTACCGTGATGGCAGCAATTCTAGACCATAGAATAATTTCCAATGTTTGAAATGAAAATACGAGGGTACGAAGATTATTTTCCATTCAGTCATTATTATCTTTCTTGGATTAAAAGTTTCAATTTCACCAGATTCCTCAGATCTGTTTCTTTTTAGTGTTTTGTTCAAAAGTTGCCTTTTTTTCTCCCACTAGTTTTGCTTCCCAGAACAAATAAGCATTTCCACTAACCACGGCCTGCCGTTTGGCTGGTTCTTGAGCAGAGATTGCAGTCAGTGCCTGCTTGTGCACAAAAATGTTTCAAAAGGTAGAAAACCAGCTTCTGGCTTAGAGGAACCTTGGGGGAAAAGTTTACACTCTCTTTGACCTATATATAACACATCTCTGCATTCAGATATTAGCCCACTATTTCTTGGAGGATTTAAACAGCTGGAGATTCGCCCTTAACCTTCCAATTGCAGACACGTCTATGGGCTCACCTGATTTTAATAGACTAGCCCCCCTCTCTGCGCTCTGGCCTCCACATCAAATGGAAAACTGGCCGGCTTCATTCTCTAAACTTGCATTAGCTTTTCATGTTCTTAAGGAGTTATTTACTTTATTGAAACAGTGATTGGAAAAGTGTTTCAGTGACTAAATGATTTGCACTGTTTCTAAGTTTATACACAGTGCTGAGGCCTTGCTTAGGCACTGAGGATTTTTTAAATTATCCCATCTGCCCTTTCTTATTTGGTATTATTGTCAGTATTGGCACCATTTCTAAGGAGTACATGAGATCTTCCACACACTACAGAATACACGTGTCTTTATATTCTG
This sequence comes from Ailuropoda melanoleuca, assembly GCF_002007445.2. NCBI lineage: Eukaryota > Metazoa > Chordata > Mammalia > Carnivora > Ursidae > Ailuropoda > Ailuropoda melanoleuca. The sequence continues at coordinate 46,954,828 of NC_048226.1, forward strand.
TTTTTATGCACACACAACTGTCTTGGGAAGCTTTCTGCAGTGTCAGCTCCTAACAACACAAAAAATAGCTCCTTTGAATGTTGTGGATAAAGAAGAAAGCTGGAGTCATTTTTCTGGTGGAGTCTGCCACACTTACTGTGTCCAGGAGAATAGGTGGGAAAAGCTATGCTCTTGAAGACTTTGTACTTCTTCCACACAGATTCCACACAATGGCTGGACAAGGTAATGGAAGAGCAGACTGGAGATTTCTGGAAAGTGAGTTGGGATGAGCTAAGAGAAAGATACTGTAAGACACTGTGATATCCTCTTGTCCCAACAGTCTCTAATGCTCTTGGGCTGATTGCTTCTTTTATTGCTCTGTTTTCCCAAAATTTTGGCTCAGAGCCATTCAAGAACATCTAATTGGCAAAAGTACACTTTGTGTGCATGATTGTTTCAGTTTATTTTTGATTACAGTATTTACTGTGCCTAATTCTCTATTTGTAAGGATCCAGCTTGGGGAAGGACCTTGACAGCGCCTTTATCTTTCCATTGGCTTGTCTAGAGAGATAACCACAAAGGAAGTAGCCCATTGGTGGGCACGAGGTGGGTCTCAAAACAGATGTGTGGACTGGAGAGTCTCTGCTTTGTTACCCAGTAATCTCAAATGCCTTTTCAATCTTCAAGTGTCATGACTCTCAGACTGGGTCAGGAGCACATAGACTAACACTGAAGTCTGGTACCTTCTACCTAAGCAAGAAGACCACAGAGGAACTTAGGTCAGTGATAGGTTAACGTCCATAATACCACTGGTCATTCTAGGGCCTTGGTATCCCAGTTCTTTAGAACTCACTTTTGACTGGGCTCTTAATTTGTCCTTCGAATTCTCCCATTGAATAAAGTTCTCTCTCTCAACTCCAGTCATCTCATCACATAGCTATTACCAACTGGAAAAATTCTGTGAAACCACACATATACAATTAAACTTGAAACCCTAAGTTTGACTGTCTGCCTTTTTGGTTCAATCCATCACTGCTAGGTAAAGGAACTTTTGGGCACCAGAATGTGAAACGACTTACTAACACTTGTTTTTTCCTCTTTTAATTGCTATCCCTGCTTTAGATCTCCTTTCAGATTCGTATTCTCTGGACTAACAATTAAACCTGATGCTTGAATTGTTTTGTTTTGTTTTGTTTTCCTCTCTGTCCTGGAACAAAATGAGGAGGGAAGGTGAGTGTGTGGGAGAGATTCCTTTGTAGATTTTACTTCATCTTACCATATCTTTTTCTGGCCCAACCCATTACAGTCCAAGCAAGCTTGATTTTATTTCCATACTATCTTCCGAAAAGCTAGAGAACATAAAAGAGACAGAAGAGCATAATTGTATGGACTCTGGAGATGAAAGATTTGTTTGAATCTTGCTTTGAGTCTTTATAAATTTACTTAACCACATTGTGTCTTAGTTTTGTCTTCTATAAAATGGGGATAAAAACAACCTCATAAGGTTGTTGGGATGATTAAGAATGTTGTATATAAAGGACTTGAAACAGGGCCTGGCCCTTAGATATCTCTCAAGAAATGTTGGCTATTTCACAAGTTCTTTGCTCTTGAAGAATATGTAGCAATTTCTGTGGATCTGCCCATCTCACAGTGCAGCCTAAGCTAACAACAGTCCACAAAGTTGTTTCAGGACTTTCCATCCTCAATTCTAGACCTATTCTTCATCTCTGCCTAGGACTCTCTTCCCCAGACTCTTACATGAATTACCTTTCATCATTCAGAACTCCCTTTAAGCAGTACCTCCATAGGGGCGCCTGTGTGGCTCAGTCAGTTAAGCGGCTGCCTTTGGCTTGGGTCATGGTCTCAGGGTCCTGGGATTGAGCCCTGCATCTGGCTCCCTGCTCAGCAGGGAGTCTGCTTCTCCCTCTCCCCTGCCTCTCCCTTTTCCTGTCCACCCTCCCCCCAGCTCATGAGTGCTTTCTCTTTCAAATAAATAAATAAAATCTTAAAAAATAAATAAATAAACAGTACCTCTTTTAAGAGTCCATCCCTGGCCATACCGTCTAAAGTTGCCCCACCTATTTTCTATCTCTGATCTTGTTTATTTTTTCCTCACAGCACAGTTTATTCCCATTTTATCAATTTGATGGTTAACTTTTTGGTCTCTTTCTTCCACTGGATAGCAAAGTGGAGTGGAGACTAAGTTTTATATGGATAGTTAGATCAACAGATTGGTCAACAGATATTGATTAATATTGAATAAATACTGAAATATTATAAGACCATAAGAAATTTCAAAACAGAACATCTGCGTTATGCTTGCTTCTCTGAGGAAAATTGGAGAAATGCAGATATTCACAAAATCCTCAGATTAACATTCCCCTGTATTTTCCCCAAATAACCCTACACTGATTCAGTATCTTATAGTCTTGTTGATCTTTTTGAAATCCAAAGTCTAACTTTGTTTTATGTGGATTTGAATTAAACCTGGATATCACATTGCAGTGTACTTAAAGCATTGTCTAAAATATGATCAATTGGCAAATTCCACACCTGACCCAGAAAATCTTGGGATTGTTGGAGCCAGACTAAAAGCGATGCAAGTTATTCTCCAAGTGTGCAAATGCATCTCAGCTTCTTGAAACTCTTGTTCTTGGGTTAATTACCTGCTCGTAACAGAAGAGAAAAGCTAGAGTAGACGACTTAGTATTTTATATTTCACCAAGATGTCATGCCCTAGGAGTCACTGAATATCGTCAACCCTTGCTTAAGTGTCAAGGCAACTGGATTCAGCTAGTATATATTAAATGTCCTGGAGCAGGCATAGCGCAGTGAGCTGTCAAGGATACAGGTAAGATGCAGTCTGTCCCTGCGCTTCACCAGGATAGAGTCTGATAGGGTTGTTAAATACACTAAAAAGATAATAAAGTACATTACTAAATATAATATGATAATTCTGTTGCTATTTAAAAGCTGAGAAAGTACAGTTAAAAATGTTACTTAACTACCATTTATTGCACAGTTACTTTGTATAGAGCCACTGGATACTTTTTTTTTTAACTTAAATTATTTCATTCAACATTTAAATCTGGTGCTTGAAAACTGCTTTTTCCAGATGTAGTTTGTGGCTTGAGATAGAAGACAGTATAGGAAAAGAGATAGAAGTAGAAAAGTCCCTAGTACATTTGAGAAACTGCATGTTGCACCAGGAGATTGAAGCAAGGGTCCCATGAGACAGAGGCAGGAGCTGAGGCTGTGAGGGTAGGCGGCACCCAGGGCATGAGGGGCACTTCAAAACAGAGAATTGAGAATTCTGTTGGCCAGAGGCATCCACTAACCAAAACTGCATGTGTTAAGACCACACAACAATTTTTTCAATAAGACATATTAGTATTACCATAATATACTATTTGTACTAACAAATACAAATCGTATATTGGGGTTACTAGTAAAAATATAATTAACTATATTTTAATTTTATATGAATATATAAATCAATATATTTTTAATGGTAATACCAATGTATGTCAAGATAATCCAAGATTTTGTTTATTTTGTTATTATTGGATTATAAGCTAATTACTGATTAACTAAGCTACTTGTTAATTAATTTTGATGGTATCAGAGAACTGATATTTCATAAAAGCTGATATTCACAGAGAACATTCTGATGCCTAATTAGTTAGCCATTGGTTTCTCCCAGTTTTGATTTTCACAGTGTTTTCATAGAAGGGACTTGAACAGAGCCAGGTAGCCCCAAATAACACAAGCACTAGAACTTGACCACATAACAATGAATTTCAGATTTAGAGCATTATTATGCCTTTTTGAAGAGCATGAGTCATTATTTGCAGCTTTATTAGTTCTTAAAAATAAGCCAAAACCAGACTGAGTTTTTATCATCAGGATGTGTATGTGCTTGTGTATGGTTTAGTGAAAGTTTTGAAAATTTTTCATAGACTCTGGAAGGCAAAACTTTGAAAATATGATATAATTAATGAATTTAATGGACTTGAATTTTAAGAAGTACCAGAGTGATTTATCTTACAAAAAAAGAACGTGAAAAGCTTGTTTTCATGAGTTTTAAACAGTTCTTTTGAGCTATAGTTAGCATACAATAAACTCCCCATATTTGAATTATACAACTGGATAAGTGCTGGCTTATGTGTGTACCTATGAAATTATTAACACAATAAGATAAGGAACAGAATGTCTCCATTACTCCCAAACTCTCCCATGCTCTTTTGTACTGGCTTCCTCAGCCCTCTCCTTGATCCCAGGCACCCTAACTGGCTTTCTGTTTGTAGAGTTTTTACTAGAGTTTTATGCATGGAATTATATGCTGTACATGATAAGCACACAATAATGGATCTCCAAATAATTATACTGACTGAAAAAAGCCAGACCAAAAAAAAGGTGTTTTTTCGCAAGTTTTTAAATTCGGAGTTTTGTGGTAATATTTATGCTTGTGTTTTATCAAGAGAAGACCCTATAATTTGTTTTAGGAGCATTTTCAGTTAATTTTGAAAAAGTCAAATTTTTAATTAGTAATTGTAAAAAATTAGGGAGTAAAAGGAATTATAATCTTAAATCCAAGTGGCAAAATCAACAAGTTGGATTCTTTAATGTCACAGAGCTGATTAAATGAATCTCAGTACTTTAGAGACTAGCCACCTTAATTAAAAAATAATGATAAAAACAACTAAATACTTCATAATATGGTTCAACTTTAGCCAAATATCTCAGAAGGGAATAATGAAAATTAAGTCACAATTTCAATTTCTTTCTTTTTATGGGCAAGTATTGAAACTGACTTATAAGATTCTTAGTAAAAAATCCTGCCAGTGAGCAAAACTATTGGAAGCCTGGAAGAGCAATCTTCTCTTTCATCTTGAGAAAACCATTTAAATATTATTTTATGTTTTTATTGTAGATGTCTCATCTCAGTTCAATGATCTCAGATTTTCCATGAGAATTCTGACCAAAATTCTCAAATTCTTTAATGGCAGGCAATTCTACTCTCCTATATCATGTGTTTAGATAATTTTTAAGAAGTTATAATAACTCTTTATTCTGCTTAATACCATGCCTGAATGCATGATTACAAGCATGCATGCATGTATTCATCAATCTCCATTTGATTCATTGCTTCTATAGTGAATGTACAATCCTAACCTAAAGAGCATATTAAATTTCAACTTACACCTCAGTCTAGCAATGGTGATTATAATTTCTGATCCTATAACTTCCAAATCTGCCTGGAAACGTTGGTGACTCCTGAATGAGCCTCCCTTTCCACATAACTGAGAAACAGATTTCAGGACAAACTTCCACCAACCATGAGAAATGGAAATGAGAGTCAAGTTTGAGTTGTTACCTTTCTGATCAAAAAATCAGCAACAGAGGAAATCTTAGTGTTTGATGGGAGCACAGAACTGCACTGAAATCTGCGTAGGCTTGCTATCAGGGAAGCAGAGGTAGATCATAAAATGAATTGTAAATAGTAAGAGTTTCACTAATTAAAGGGAAGGGCATTCCAGGCCAAAGAAACAGCGTGTACAAAAGTGCCTTTGCAAAGTTTACAGAACAAATTCTCTGGTTAGTAATGCAATTCTTCTTGGACCTTTTTTGGCAAATCTTTGTAAATTTTTTGTTAAAATTTCTTAGTTAGATTTATGTCACTAGAATTTAAAAAGCACTTTTATTAATCAATTGACATATATCACCTCTTCATTAATAAAAGATTTTTTTCTCCTAGAAAAGTTGACAACTTCCAACCAAATTTTGTCACTTGCTCCCTCCCTGTACTTAATCACACATATTTGTGAAATTCCTGCTTTTGAAACTTGGGAACTATGGCGTATCAAGTGGGCCAGTTCGAGCTTCCTTTACATACAAACACTCTTGTACCCTGGGTGAAAAAATTCAGGAAAGTTGAGGCCAATTTTCAGACTCTCAAGGCACCAAAATTAAAACTCTTGAGCATTTTTATTACACTGGGAAAGTGTGTGTGTGTGTGTGTGTATACACAAATAGAACTGAAATACGTATTTTTTGTCATGATCTATAGTTTCATTATTCATAAGAGGAAAACATTTGAATATGAGTCACTCGTGTATCATCTACAGTTCTATATCTGGGTAGAATGACCTCTAGATTAATAGACAAAAAATTATCCTGTAAACAAAGAAAAGCAGTGTAGTGGGCAGTGATAGTGTAGTATGTGACGGTGACCATCCCCGTCTTCTCAGGCTTGTTTTTCTTTGTAATACTTATGGTCATAAGACAAATGATATAATTGTGTTTGTTTCTATTCTCCCTCTCCTTCTAGAATGAACCTTCCAAAACTTTCTTTATTTTCTTCACTGCTGCTTTCTCGGTACCTAGAATACTGCCTGGCCCTATTAAGTGCTTGATAAGTATTAAGGGAATGAAATGAATATGTACTAATTGTGTGTGTGTGTTGAAGGGTTGATGGGAAGGAAGCTCATTACAAAATCATTGAGGTTATATGTCCTTCTTTCCACTCCCTTTCACAGCACTGAGCACTATCTGGATACGGGGAAAGAGGAACTAATTGCTTGCAATGATCGGAAAAACAGCAGAACATGCAACATGATGGTACATAAACTCTGATACAAAGTCTGCGATATAAGCTAGAGTTCCATTTTTTCTTGTTTGTTAAACAAAGTATATGGATTTAAGAATGAAAAAAAGAATTTCAGAGCCTAAAAGGAGAGGAGATGGGAGTGGCCGTGCTTTCACTCAGGTCCCCAACTAGCTAGGCAACTGGATGGGCAAACCAATCAGCTTGTCAGGTTATTGTGATCTATCCAAATGCTTACACTGTTTGCTGTCATTGAAAAGACACAGAATGCTTTAAATTCAGTATCCACCAGCTGTTAGATACTACCAAGAGAACTAGAGATACAGGTCCAGGCACCTCTTCCATGCCCCACTTTCCCCTGGGTGTTCTTATTCCTTCAACACAGCTAATAGCTTCATTTAGGACTGTGTATATTTCAAGCACAACTTATTTTGTGTGTATTCCCCATATGTAGACCATCCTCAAAGACATCAGTCTACTTTGTTACCATGCTCTCTTCCAGCCAGTTGTGTTTTATCTCCCCATGAATTCCCTCCCTTTATTCTCAAGTTTGTATCTTCTGAGTTCTCAGAATGTCCTTGCCTTCTCCTTCAATCTATTTAATAACTGCTTGAGTTCACAAGATTTAGCTTTCTAGCCCACCTTTTCCTTGAGCCTTTCTAGGCCTCTTTAGCTTGCAGAGAGCTCTCAGCCTTTGCTGTCTTCTCCAACATGCCCGTTCCACTCAGTCTGTTCTTTAAAGGTATTCTGCTCTGTACCACCATGATTTATGGGTATATCATCTCCTCAGCTACGTAGCATATTTCCGAGTGGCAAGGATAAATTGATTTGATTGTCTTTCATAAAATCTGGTTCCTCCAGGGGAGCCTGGGTGGTTCAGTCAGTTAAGTATCTGACTCTTGATTTCAGCTCTAGTCATGATCTCAAGGTCCTGAGATCAAGCTCCCCATGGGGCTCCACACAGGGCGTGGAGCCTGCTTAAGATTGTCTCTCCCCTCCCCTCCTCTCTTTCTCTCTCTAAAAAACCCCAAAAAACAAAACAAAACAAAAAAACCCTGGTTCCTCTAATAGATCAAATAGGTCTTCATTCTCAGTATATATCTGATAAATGCATGAATGACAAAACATTGGTTTTGAGCACTATCTCAGGCAAATGCTATCACCTCAAAATGAGATTTATGACTTTCTGGTAGCGATTCTTCTACTGGTGATATCAAGGGTTAAGGTGGGGGCATATGCAGGAGTTGGGGGATGTGTTATGATGGCACCTCTCTTCCCCAGAAAGAGCACCAAAGAGAACCAGGGATGGAGTTAGTGTCATGTTGTAAATCTTGAGAATGTAGGAGCAGAGAAATAGAACATGGTCCTAACTGTCCATACAGATCTAATGACCTCAACTCCTCCTTTGCAGATAAGATGTAAGAACAACCTCACAGGAGAAGTATAGAGAGGATGGGAAGAACTAGAGAGTTGATAAATAAAACTGGGTAGGGGCTTGAAGCCAAATACCATAATTAGAATCTGGATATTTAATTCTTCCAATGCCAGTAGGGATCAGGAAAGCAAAGTTATTTATAAGTGGCTTATCTTTGGTAACCAAAACATTCTTACCATCTGACAATATTGATATTGAGCACATATTATGTTCCTGGTACTACTTAGGGCTCTTAAATATATTGTATATGCAGGTAATGCTATATAATTATGTTCATTTTTCTTTCTTTTTTTTTGTTCCAATTTTTTTCTTAAATTCTAGTTAGTTAACATATAGTGTGATATTAGTTTCGGGTGTAGAATTTAGTGATTCATCACTTACATATAACACCCAGTGCTCATCACAACAATGTTCATTTTAAAGATAAGGAAGCTGAGGCACAGAGAGGTTAAGTTACTTGTTCAAGGTCAAACAGCTAGTGACTAACTAGAGGAGGCAGCATGTGAACCCAGGTGGAATAGAAGATTTTTGCTTCGAATGTAGGTTTAAAATGTATTAGGAACTAATTAAATCACTAATTATGGAAAATACTAATAAGTGGCAATGGGGTAGTAACCTACTTTTCTTCAGAATTTTCTATCCGATTCCACTAGATTCCATGACTCAATGTCAAACTATAAAAATTAGTTATAGGCAAAAGTTGTGGCAGTTAGAATTCTGAAAATACCCAGACTTTTTTTTTAATGTTTGGGTTTGGCAAAGTTCCTAACACATTTGCCAAGCCATTTGCTCCTTAATTTTTAAATCCCTGAGTACTTCAAGGGAAATATAATGTGTTTCTGATTCATTTACCCCAACTCATCAAAACTTTGTTAAGAGTTATCTTATGGCCAAAAGCTCTTTTCCCTTCTGAGGAAGTGATGTTTCACTGACGTCCCTGCACCCAATACACAAAGCTCAAAATCTCTCCTAACATTCAGCAAAGCTAAAGTGGGTTCTAAAACTGGAAAGCCAATCAACGACTAGGTTAATTTACAGTGGGCATAGGTGGGGGAAACTATAAATGGGCTGTGACTTTGTTTGAACTCATGTATTTTGGGTGTATTTTGGTTACGTAAGAATAAAAACAGTGATAAAAAGGAAGTATACAAAAAGGAACACTTTTGTACCAATCATTAGTGTCCACACCCGCCTGACATGTAGTCAATTGTAAGGTATCGGAAGTGTCCCAAATCAAGCTCTTCAAACACAAGCTAACAGATAAAAGAACAAATATTTCTTAAAATTACCTAAAGATGTAAAAAGAAAAAAATATTTTTTTCACACTTAGAGGCTCAACAGTGATGTCAGTTTCTAAATATTCCAAGTATTTTGATTGGTCGCTATCTTTCTTTTTTTTTTTTTAAGATTTTGTTTATTTATTTATTTGAGAGAGAGAGAGAGAGGGAGGGAGAGAGCACGAGTAGGGGGGAGGGGCAGAGGGAGAGGGAGAAGCAGACTCTGCACTGACAGGGAGCCCGACAACGTGGGGCTTGATTCCAGGACCCTGGAATCATGACCTGAGCGGAAGGCAGCCACACTTCACTCACTGAGCCACCCAGGCGCCTCAATCGCTATCTTTCTTAATGATTCTATTTTAAAGGGACAGTTTTCAGGTCTTTGTTACGGTTGTCTCTGTCACCTAGTGGAGGATCTCTTTGTTGCTTCCAAGTTTTGGCAATTTTGAATAAAGCTGCTATAACATGCATGTGCAGGCTGTAAGTGGACGTAAGTTTTCAATTCAAATACCTTGGCGAGTGATTACTGGGTCATGTGGTGAGAATATGTTTACTTTTGTAAGAAACTGCCAAAATGTCTGCCAAAGTGCCTCCTTTCCTTTATAATAGCTACTTATTAGATGTCATCTTAAATCACTTTTAATATGGAAATTAGAAATTGCTCAATTGAGTGTATTATTGTTTCTTTGTGACTCGCACGATTATCAGTGTGTGACACAATGGTGGTGATGCAGGACAGCCCCTCCCCTAATCCCAGCCCCCTTTTCCCCTTCCGCAAGCTTTCCTGTACCACAACGGGAAAATTAACACGTCTTCAATTCACTGCTTACAATTAGGTAGAAGAAAGGATATAAGTGGAACCCTCTCCCATAGCTGATTAATTTTCAATTTAATAGCCCTTGATTTAATTCACGGATGCAGGATATATTATAATTACTGAACTATTTTTTTTTTTTTTTTTGACAGAGAGAGACACAGCCAGCGAGAGAGGGAACACAAGCAGGGGGAGTGGGAAAGGAAGCAGCAGGCTCCCAGCGGAGCAGGGAGCCCGATGTGGGGCTCCATCCCAGGGTCCTGGGATCATGCCCTGAGCTGACGGCAGATGCTTAATGACTGAGCCACCCAGGCACCCCTATAATTACTGAACTATTAACATTTTGTATGCTGAGACTGACAAAGCAACTGTTCCTATTCAACATTTACCCAACAGCTACCTCCTGATATCCTATATTGTCAAACACTGTAAATGTGTTCACCCTTTGATTCATGAGACCAAATGTGAGGTTTTTGTAAAACTCTTTGTTAGTCCCCTACAAAGCAAAAATAACAATTATCATAAATAGGGATACAGCCTACTTTACCAATTCAAAATGTAGAATTTTCTGTCTGCACATAAGTATCGACACACTGTATTTAATATATGAACAAAAGGATTTCTGGTCTGGGTTCCATTCACTGTGCATACAGTACACCGTGTGGTTTTCTCAGTGGCATGAGAACATGTGGAAGCAGGTGTGTTTTCTTGTTGAAACTCCTTCCCTCTTACTGTAGTTTCCCTTCCTCTGGCCATTCGTCTGTGACATTTATTGGCCTCTCTTCCTCTGACTGCTGTTTAATTGCTGTGTTTGTCACATTTCCTGTGTTAATACTTCTATTCTCTGTCAACATGCTCTTACCCATTCCTCCAAATTCTCCTACACTGAGAAAAATCACAAATTTTTTTTTAAAGATTTTATTTATTTATGTGACAGAGAGACAGCCAGCGAGAGAGGGAACACAGCAGGGGAGTGGGAGAGGAAGAAGCAGGCTCCCAGTGGAGGAGCCTGATGTGGGGCTCCATCCCAGAACGCTGGGATCACGCTCTGAGCCGAAGGCAGATGCTTAACAACTGTGCTACCCAGGCGCCCCAAAAATCATGAATTTTTTAACTCTAGTTTCTTCTTTCTCATTCACTAGACAGGAATTGCATCTCCTGACTGAAAACGTATCCCCGTATTTAGTAGCTGGTCTCAAACCAAACTCATTGCCTTCCTCCACTGGCTACTCCTTTTCTTCCTTCCTTCCTTCCCACCCTCCCTCCCTCCTTCCTTTCTTTTCTTTCTTTCTTTTCTTTCTTTCTTTCTTTCTTTCTTTCTTTCTTTCTTTCTTCTTTCTTCTCTCCTTTTTCTTTGTTTAAATAGATCATTCATGCACACGTTAAGAACAAAATTAAGCAACACAAAGTAATTCCTCAGAGGCGATGGTCCTTGCCAGTTACTTGCGTGTCACCTTGCAGATATTTGATGCAAATTAAAGACTGTATGTATGTGTGTGTTCTTCACTTCCGGCACAAGCAATAACATGTGCAGACCATGCTGCATCTTGCTTTTTCTCTTTTAACATATTCTGGAAATCAGGCCCCACGAAAAACACAGACCAGACTCATAGCTTTAATGAATATAAAATGTACACATTTATATGAATTTGCAGACTTAACTTACTGATGGGCATCTCAGTTGTTCTGATTTTTGTAACTATAAAAATGCTAAGATGAATTTTGAAATGCATGCTGTGCATTTATCTATAGGTTGAATGTATAAAATTATTAAATCAGAGAGAAAATGCATTACAAATATTACTGGATACTGCTTAATTTATCTATAATCCACATCCCACATGGCCAAAATACTATTTTTTATCAATAATTTTCAGTTTTCACATATTTGATCAGAAAAAATGGTACCTCATTATAGATTATTGTGGGTAGTTTTTAACATTAATTGAGAGCAATCTCAAATGTTTACCTGTTTTCCCATTTGCTTGTTGGTTTTTTGCTTCCACATTTGAATAACCTCTTTTATTAAAAATATTAGCTCCTTGTCTGGAATATCTATTAAAAATTGCTCTTTTCACAGTTTTTCCATTATTTTTTACAGTTCTTTTTAGTATTGTTTTCATACAGAACTTGCTACATTTTTATGGCATAAAATTGATTTTGCTGTATTTTAATTGCTTTTCGTGCCAACATTGTACTGGATTCATGAAAAACTGAACATTTTCCCTTCTTGCAATACTCTGAAATGATATTAATAAAGCTTTGGTAGGAATTCTATATTTTGCCATTTGGGCCTTTTATGTTTTGTGTGAGAAGCAGGTCTTTCAAAACTTTTTCTGCAGTTGTTATAACTTTCCATTTTCTAGCCCTTCTCAGGTAGATTTTGTAGAAAAATTTCACTTTAATTAGATTTTCAAATGTAATTGTATAACTTTAAGCAAGACGATATCTTATATTTCCTTTAATTCCCAAGTACCGAATTACTCATTCAGCACGTGTATTTTATATACTGTGTGTCTACATTTGTGTAAGTTATCTACATTTTTGGCATTTTCAACAACAACTTTTAGAATATTATATTTTTGCTGCTTTTTAAATAATTCTCTTTTTATCTTCACATTTTTCTTCTGTGCTTTGGGTTCATTTTGTTGTTATTTTTCTCAATCCTCTAGTTGAATTTTTATGCTTCACTTGTTTATGAGATTGATTAAAGCTACTAATTTAATCTTAGTTTGCTATATCTGCTAGGTTTTGAAATGTAGAATTTTCATTATTGTCAAACTCCATACATTTTTGATACATTTTTCACTTAGTTTATTTTCACACTTGCATTATTTAAGAAAACATTTTCCTGGGGCGCCTGGGTGGCACAGCGGTTACGCGTCTGCCTTCAGCTCAGGGCGTGATCCCGGCGTTATGGGATCGAGCCCCACGTCAGGCTCTTCCACTATGAGCCTGCTTCTTCCTCTCCCACTCCCCCTGCTTGTGTTCCCTCTCTCACTGGTTGTCTCTCTCTGTCATAAATAAATAAAATCTTTAAAAAAATTTTTTTTTCCTTTAAGTTTACAGGTGGAAGGTTGTGTATTGTATGTTTTATCTCATTTTGCTATTAGTTCCTATTTGTGTATATATATGTTTTTGGTTAGAAGAATATGCATGCTATTTCTACCTTTTGAGAAAATGAAAATTGTCTTCATGACCAATTTTTAACTGTTTTGTGCAACTACTTAGTCAACTTTGAATTCTGTACCAAACCTCCTTCTATTCCCTTTCACCAGGGAGTATATAGTGGAATTACCATGTGTCCTAAAATGCTAACTATGAGTGGAGTATCTGGTATGTGTGCTAACATTTGTTCTTGCTAACCTTCAGTAAGGTGAACATCTCTTCTCTGAATTTTAACCATTAGTCTTGCTCCTTAGTGCATTTTACTGATATCCATAGTCTTGGCAAGGCCTCCATTTGTCAGATTCTCGTATCCTATGGCCTTTCCATCCCCACTAAAGGATATCATTGAAAGTTACATGCTTAGCTATATATCTGTATCTATATCTGTTTCTCTATTGATAGATATATGTATAGAGAGAGAGCGAGAATATTTACTACAGATTGAAATAAAAACATTGGCTTAGCGGATTAGTAAAGTAAGTATGGATCCATGAGACCTAAAAACAAAAATTAGCAATTAATAATTTTGCACTGAAAACATAACTTAGTGTTTTTAGTAGCCATGCAATATGCATGAACAGCTCCATAGCTAGAACAAGTGAGAGCTCATAAATCCTTTAGAAATAAGTTTTGTTCAATTAAAGAAAAATACAGAACAATTTCCACAGTTAAAGAGAGAAATTGGCCTTTTTTATTTCCTGTATGTATATTGATTTTTAAAAGGGATGCCTAGAGTTCAACATGGTTGCCAAAGTTACTAAGTCTGTGGAAGGTGTCTGCAGTGTGGGCTGCCGAGTTTCAGCCTATGGTGTAGGGAAAACACTGGAGAATTCCAAAACCCTTGGAGCAAGGTGTGGAAACAGCTTTGAGGGCCTACAGAGAAGAAGAGACCATTCATTGGGGGAGCAGAAGATGAATAACATGCGGCTCTAAGAAGTGGGGGCTGTAGCAAGATCACGGGCATTGGCAGCAAATGCACTAGGGATTGAGGTTACTGTGCAAGACAGCGGGGACAAGCGGAGGCCACCGAGGACATGAAAGGACCATGCAATGGACAGTTCCCTCAGTGCCAGGAAATTCACAAGCCACCACATCTACCTCTCTGCTTCCTCACGGAACCGAGAGCCAAGATCACTCCCTTCTCCTAGTAATAAGGAAAAGAAAAGAGGAAACTAAAGAAATCCTGGAAGAGTCCAAATAGTTACCCAGAGTTGACTGAGATCTACCTGGGTCCAACTGAGTTACATTAAAATAACAAGGTTACATTTTCTATTACATCTGGAATTGAAGTCTTATGAGCAAAGGTGACTTCTGTTATGGAGAAACAAAATTACTTTTAGTGCATCTAAGTTTCTCATTGTGTCAAGTAGGTGCCCATGCCGACCCTGGTGTACCACCTTCTTTAAAGAAACCCATGTTCTGTTGATTCTTTCAGAGAGCCTCAGCAGCAGAAATACATCATCTTTTTCTAGTCTCACTCTATGGGTCACCAGCCTCTCCACTTCCCTTGTTAGAAAGCTTGGAATTACCCGGGACTATGTCCCTCATGCTCTGCATCCAATTTTTCATGAAGTGTTACTGATTTTATCTTAGAAATATTTCCTGAATTGGATCTTTCTCTGTTTCCACTGTCTCTGTGACTCTCATCATGTCTCAAAACTCCTGCAGCAGCAATTTATTATTCTGCATTCCCAAATTTTTCTCTTCTATAGTTTGGTGCCAGGTATCTTTCTAAAAACTAAATTTAATTTTCTTTCTTCTCTGTTTGCAAGCCCAACTAGCTTCTTACTGACCATAGTGTAGAGTTCCAACTACTAACTGATCTTCAAGGCTCATCACCACTTGCTCTGTAGCTAGTCTCCCCTATCAATACCCTAGGATCTTGCCACAGGGAACTTCTCATTGTTTGCTGTCTGCAAATCTATTTTCGTGACACCAGGGCTGTGAACCCTCTGAGTTCTCCATGACTAATTGTCTGCATTGTCTCTTCCATTTATTTAACAGTTAGCTACAGTGACTGTATGTTGAAGTTTTATAGAAATTTTAAAGAATTTTTTATTTTTATCAAAAATTTCATTTATAAGATATGTGTATTTGATTGAAAGAGCAAACATTATTAAAAGGTTTATATTCAAACAAACCAACCAACCAAAACCAGAGAGCATCCTTCACAATCCTGCTCCCAGAGGGAATCATTTTAACTTTTTTTTTCCTGTTATTACTATTATTTACCTCTTTTTTTTTTAATATAGCACTATGTAATGACTTTCTATTATGGAACCACTTCTCTTTCCTGCATCATTGCAAAATAATTATATCACTTTTTTGTTAAATAAAGATCTAATACATCATTATTATAATGGGAACGTTAAAATGGACACTATCTACATGTCTACCACATTTTTCATACCATGGCCATTGTGAATAATGCTGCAATGAACATGAGAATATAGGTATCTCCTTGAGAGAATGATTTCATTTCCTTCCTATGTATACCCAGAAGTGGGATTACTAGATCATATGGTAGTTTTATTTTTAATTTCTTCAAGAACTTCCATACCCTTTTCCATAGTAGCTGTACCAGTTTACATGCCCACCCACAGTGTATAAGAGTTCCCTTTTCTTCATATCCTCGTTAGCATTTGTTATCTCTTGGTTTTTGCGTTTGTGTGTGTGTGTGTGTTTTTATAATAGACATATAGCAGGTGTGAAGTGACATCTTACTATGGTTTTATTTACATTTCCCTAATGGGCAGTAATGTTTAGCAACTTTTCATGTACCTGTTGGCCATTTGTATATTTCCTTTGGTAAAATATCTGTTTCGTTTCTTCAAACTTATTTCACCATGAAATCCTTTTCTCAAATAAACATTTTTTTAACATTCTAATAATTTGAGAAGCACTGGCTAAAAATGTGTTTCAAATAAGCCAAACAGGAAAGCAGGGAGTACGGCAGAAGAGAGTGCCTAGGGAGTAAGAGTTGCTGGGTGAAAGCTGACTTGCCTATGGGTTCGGTAAAAAGTGATTCAAAACTTGGGGGTGGAAGCCAGGGGGCCAGAAATGGAAATATCTTCCATCTCCAAGAGAGCCAAGGAAGCTGAATGGAGAAATACAGTCAACCCTGGAACCAGAGTGTCAAAACGACCTGTTCATCTTCATAAAGTAATCCCAGAAAGGCTTCTGCGAGAGGCTGAGATTCACACCAGCTCCAGAAAAGATTTCAGTTTGGTAGTCTCAATGTCCTTGAGTTTCTACCACGTCAAGTCAATTAGTGAAAGAACAGGAACTAGAGTGCTTGTCTCATGTCAGCCAAGACGCCTGAGGAGACTTAAATTATCTTAGCATAGCAGTTTTGTGCTCTGTAAGCAAGTGCTTTGTTTTTGTTTGCTTTGTTTTCATATTTTATTTCAGTTTGCTTTTCTCTTGACTTCACTAGTAAAATCTTTTGAAAACTACCTATCTACCTGGTAATAAGAGGGATGGGTATATATATACCCATCCATGGAGGGTATGTGGTGGTGTTAGCAGTGGACTTATCAAAACTGGTAGAACTCTGGGATATTCTTGTAGGAAATCTTAGAGATTTGAATTATTAAGAAGAGTTATCTGTCTTTCTCCCACAGCAGATGATTCACTTTATGTTTCCTGCTAGTTGGTGGACAAAGTACACACTGATATCTTCAGTTAAACAGTATATAGCCGTGGAACATTATTTCACACACACTATGTAACAGTAAGTTTCTTATTACATTTCTACATGTTATACCCTGAAGATAAAATTTCTTAACATGGAATATGTATTTTTAGTGTGAATCGCACCTTTATGTACCACATGTATTTAAATAAGACTGAAATAGAGGAACAGATTTATTTCTCTGTCAATAGACGTCACAGAGTTTTTAAAAAAAAATACTCATACATTTGGAGAAAGAACCGAAAAATGGAACTCCTTTTAAGTATAATAAGACTCTTGGAAAAATTATCCAATATAAGAAGAAAATTTTGAAAAAATAACCCACACAACCTTCAATTTAAAACATACTAGTTTGATTTCCAATATAGAATTTGTGTTCATATCTTTATTTAGCAGCATTACGGTTGTTTTTTTCCATTTGCTGTCCTCATAATTTGGTAGCTAACCTTCTTGTTTTTTAAAAAGAAGTTCTGCCAAAATATGCTGAGCAAGTTGTTTGTGTCTAAACCCTGAGAAATCAAAAGTAGCAAGTAAACGTTATTATTATGACATTTTAATTATGAGTGCAT
Organism: Ailuropoda melanoleuca; assembly: GCF_002007445.2. Lineage (NCBI taxonomy): Eukaryota > Metazoa > Chordata > Mammalia > Carnivora > Ursidae > Ailuropoda > Ailuropoda melanoleuca. The sequence continues at coordinate 46,972,371 of NC_048226.1, forward strand.
TTATGCACTTTTTCTCTTGATCTTTGAATCACTTTATGAATCTGGAGTTTAAATTTGTGAACTTGGGGGCTCATAATCATTTAACTAAAGAGCAATGCTAACCCATGTTTATATATAAATAAAGTTATATAAATAAAGTTATGCCCCTACTTTTCAAAATAATATTAACACTTTACATTTATGTTGTGTCAGGGTTTTCATATATATAATTTCACCTATTACCAAACAGCTTGTGACCCTACCAGGTCAAATATTGCTCTCTCCCAGGCTTCTCACCCCCTTTGGTTTGTTTGCTTATTTGTTTGTCTTTTATAAATTAGGAAACTGAAGCTTACAGATGGAAAGTGATACCTCCAGAGTCGTACAAATAGTAGGTGGTTTTTCTAGATCTAAAGCTAAAAATTTCTTCCTGCTTTCCATGACACTGGGCTCCCTCTCAGTATATAAACAATTTAACACAGACCTGAAGAGTGAAATGAAAAATGTGACTGCTCTTTCCTAGCCAGTTCTTGACCAAAAGAAACCATCTGAATGGGTGACAGAAGGGAAATGTGCAGCCCTGTATCATAGGATCAGAAGGCAGTAAGATGGAATCATGAATTTTGAGGTTATTTTCTTCTCAACAAATCATTTTTCTAGGACCCTAGTGAGAGGCACTACTATGTACACAGCTGCATGCCACACACTCAGAGTCGAAAGATCATATGACACGAACCCTGGACTCGAGAAGGTCATATTCTGCATAAATACAATCCACATATAGATAAGTATTTATGATAACATAGGGTCAGTCATTTAGTCTCTATAAAGTTCTGTGGAGCAATAACAGGACAGATCTGGTTTTGTGAGGTGTTATGGTGAGTTTTGTGTTCTCCCCACCCACCCACCAAAGTTCATATATTGAGATCCTAATTCCCAATATGATCATACTAGGAGGTAGGCCTTTGGAAGGTGATTAGGTCATAGCATGAAGATTTCATGAATGGGATTATGGCTCTTATAAAAAGAGACCCCACAGAGCTCTTGCTCTCTCTCTCTCGCTCTCTCTCTCTCTGTCTGTCTTGTGAGGACATAACCAGGAAGAGGGACCTTACTAGCAACTGAATCAGCCAGCTCCTTGATCTTAGACCTCCCAGCCTCCAGAACTGTGAGAAATAAGTATCTTGTTTAGGCTACCCAGTCTATGGTATTTTCACTATAGTAGCGTGAGTTGACTAAAACATGATGTCTGAAGCTTACACAATTTAATGTGTGTATGGGAAGTGGAGGGGCATAAGGAAAAGACTACAAAAACTATAAATAGAAAATTAAGTACAGGGTCTTGGAAGGGGCCTGCTAGGGAGGGTCCCCGAAGTTTAAGCTTCTGTCGTGTTACCCTAATCTTGATAATAGAAGGGAGAGGAGCCCAGGGGAGACTCTGGAGCAGAGTAGTCACAGAGAGAAGCCTTCCCAGGTGAAAGACCTGAGGGCAACAACAGCTTAGAGGACATCAAGGGCAGCAGCTCGAATCTCTCTGGGACAGGAAGAAAACGGACAGGGGCTCTATAGAAAACGCCTCACTGACCCTGCAAACCCCTGATGTGCTTCCCTGCCATGGAAATTCTCCTGTAATATCTTTAGAATAAAATTGATAAACTTGAGCAAGTACAACCATTCTCCCAGTTTAAAAAAATAACTTGTCACCACATATAAAACATATCTTTTCAAAGTGATATCCTCAAAAAGACTTCACCTCTAAAATGTTCATTTAAGGAGTACCTGGGTGGCTCAGTCAGTTGAGCGTTGAACTCTTGATTTCAGCTCAGGTTGTGATCTCAGGGTTGTGGGATGGAGCCCTGCCTGTGGGCTCCATGCTCAGCTCCGAGTCTGCTTGTCCCTCTCCCTCCCCCTCTGTCCCTCCCTGCGCTACTGTGCATGCATGAGTGCACTCTCTCTATATATATATAATAAATAAATAAAATCTTTGAAATAAAAATAGATGTCAATGGTTAATAGGCGGTAGAATTGTGAACAAGTTAAAAAAATAAAAAATTAAATGTAAACTTAAAGTAAGTGGATGGAAATGATGAGAATGTCCTGTTGTATGTAGCAAAGCTTCATTTCAAAAACGTGATGAATGCAGTGGAAAAAAGGTAGTGGATATCATATCAGGTGAGCAAGCAACTCCAAACCTATAACATTAACTCAAAATTGGGCTAATAGAACAAGTGGTATGTTATTTCCTAATGTTATTGCTAGTTAAGGATTCAGTAATTCATTTGTTTATTCAACAAATAGTCATCAAGTGCTTACTAATGACAATCACTGTACTTACTGTTAGAGAAACAACATTGAAGAAAAGAGAAAAGAATAGAATTGTCAACGTCATGAAACTGATGTCATGGAGAGAAAACTGTCAAAAATAAACAAATTAGTAACACACATAGTGTGTTGGATAAATGCTTTGGAGGAGAATTAATAAATTAATTAATAAAGCAGACAGTAGGGTGAGCCATATTCTGGGAAGGTGAGTGTTACAATTTTAAAAAGTGCAATTGGGGGAGGCTTCACATATAGGACAGGATTTGAATGGAGGGAGTAAGAGAAGGAGCCATTCCAGAGAGGGAACAGCTGGTGCCCACATGTAGGAGACTGTTATAAATTCCACAGTAAACACACTAATAACAGAATTTCAGTGCATTTAATTTGTTCTTAATACTTATATGTGTGTATGGGTAGACATAATAATGAGTATAACTGAATAATAAGCTGTTATCATTATAATTGATTTTTATTTTCTTTATTATTATTTTGAGGTATAATTGACAAATAAAATTGTAAAATATTTAAAGTGTATAATGTGATGATTTGATATATGCACACATTATGATAGGACTCCCCCACATTGAATGAATTAACATCCATCTAATGATTAGAAATGATTCAAATCCAAACAGGTGTATTTCTTTATAAGTCAAATTCTTTAATTTTTTCTGACTTATTTCCAACAATCTGGGAAAGTAATTTCTTAAACTCCCCTAGATTGTCTCAGCATTTGTTTTAGTCAAGAACAAAGTGCTGAAATGGGCTCTATTCCAGATATTTTAAATCTGTAAGTAATAGTGGTACCACCTGGGTTCACTGTATTCTTTGAGATTTATAAACAATTAGTTTAAATTCTCTCTCCTATATTCCCTGGGGGTGTTTCAACCCCCTAAATTCTAGGTAGTTTGTGATCTCCCTCAGTTCTTTCTCCAGCTCCCTGTCTCCTCCAAGTTTCCATTCCCAGTTGTGGCTCATTGAATCCCATTAGCTATTCTCTTCACCAACACCCTCCCCCCAAACTCCCATGGCCAGATGTGGTCCCCAGACAATATCCACAGTAGGAATTTGTGTGTGCAAGAGAATCTATTAAGTTGGGGGGCAATAAAATTAACTTGCATCACTTCGCAATGCTCATCACTGGAATTGTTTGATCCTGGCGTTTTCCTGCAGATCTCCATGACCACCCACCTCTTCACTGAAGCACTGTGTTCTTGGTCCCTCCTGTCTTGCCCCACATCCATCTCCTTTCTTATGTGCTCTCATTCAACCCAAAATTTCTGTTTATTTTCTTTGTGCAGAAAAGTACAGATTTCTTTTTGTTTTTCTATCTGCAATTGTCCCTTGAGTTTTTCATATTTTCATATTTTTAAGTATAGTTAGAGTCATCTGGAAAGAAATTATACACTCCCTTTTTTGCAGTCAGTTTTGAGTTTTAAAAATCATTTTCCCTCCTGTACACTTATTCTAAGTCTTCAAAACAAAGATTATTGTCATTTGTTGCTGTTGTTTTACAGAGCAGAAATCTAAAGTGTAAAGAAGTTTTTTTTTTGCCCAAGGCCACACAGTGGGTTCTAAGTTTATCTGTTCCCAAGGCCAATGCCCTACGTGAACTCAGTGGCAGCATGTAGCAAAGACATGGTCAAGCAAAATAGGCCATCTCCTTAGACAGGATTCTGGAAGAGGATATACTCTTTTATTGTGCATCTGGAGTATTTTGAGCAGGTCATGGGTGGTATAAGAAAATTGGCTTCATTTTAGGGAAATGTAGTTAGCATAACAAAATGAAGAGTCTTCATGTAGGATGCGGTAACAGGTTTTTTAAAAATAGGAACTCTTAATGTACAAAAGTTATAGTGGTTCACTGATATACTCCAAGAGTGTAGGGTCAGAAATTCTGTGAATAGTGCGAACGTTAACTTTTCCAAATTCATCACTATACATTGAAATTAGTATGTGGGAGTTGATGTAAAGCTTCAGAATTTATATTTGGATCCAAATTTAAGGAATACTATTTTACATGGCAATTAATAGCACTGGTAGCCTCATTATTTCAAACAGAGCCATGGACTTCCACTGCAGTTTTTAAGCCTTGTTTTGTTTTGTTTAAGAGAGGGAAAGAGTAGGGTCAGAGGAAGAGGAAGAGAGAGAGAATCTTAAGCAGGCTCCATGACCAACACAGAGCCCCACACAGGGCTCAATCTCACAACCCTGAGATCACGACCTGAGCCGAAATCATGAGTCAGACACAACCGAGCCACCCAGGTGCCCTGCCTTTAAAATAGTTTTGATTAAAGTTCAACATCATGACATACAAACTGAATTCTACAAATAATGTTCCCAGAATGAATTCACTGATCTGATCTGTAATTCTTATACTTTCATATGCTATAATCAGATAAGAAATATCATTTTTCCAAGTTAAATATTCTACTTTACTAGATATTTCAATACAGAAAAAAGCTTCTGTGGATAGCTTACATGAAGAAGATTTTAATGCATTTTATGTAACATCTAGTGGTGTTGTCAATAGGTAATTATTGTGAAGTTAATTCAGACATGAAAATGAACAGTGATGTCTAGTATCTGGTTATTTACTAGCATATCCTTAGGGTGTGAAATTCTTGTGGGTTATCCTGTGCCAGCAATTAAGCCAAGGCATCCTTTGAAGTAAATTATAAATCTCAAACATGAAACATATTTTCTCCAAGTCAGAGACAGTACTTGGTATCTAATGATGCGTAACAAATTACCACAAACTTAGTGGCCTAAAACAACAGGCATCACTTATCTGGATTCTCTCCTTCAGGGTTTCCCACAGGCTGCAATTAAGTCATCAGTTAGGCTGTGGTCTCATATGAAAGCTCTCCTAGGGAAAGATCCACTTCCAAGCCTGTGTGGTTGTTGGCAAGATTCAGTTCCTTGAGGGTTGCTGACCTAAGAGCCTCAGTTTCTCACTGGACATTGGCAGAAGGCCACCCTCAGTTTCATATGGCTTCTCCCTATGACAGCTAGCTTCATCCAAGCCAATAAGGCTTTGATGTTACTATCTCACGTCATCTAATCACAAAAGTGACATTCTGCTACTTTTGGAATGGCCCGTTTATTAGAAGCAAGTCACTAGGCTAGTGCACACTCAAGGGAGCGGATTAGACACTGGGATCATCTGGGACCATTTCAGTGTCTGGTCGCCATAGAGACAATGAAAGATACAACTTACCTCATGACAATTACAAGAAGAAAGTCATTTTGCACTCTTTCTACTCTTCGGCAATAGCCAAGTAAGAATTAATTTTTCAATATAAGTAGGGTAATAATGTACTAAAAAAGTAGCAAACACAACCAGGCATATCCCAGATGCGTAATAACGGTTGGTCGGTCAGGTGTCTTTCTATGCCGTGATTCTGAGATTTTAGAAGTTATCGGGTAGCCATAGCCTAAAAACCGTTTACCTCCTTTGATATTCTGTTTTATTATCCATTTATTTTTGTTGTTGCTATTGCATTCTGCTAAAACTCATCTTTCAACTTTGACAAGTTCTATCTTTCTGTGTCTTATTTTCTTAGTCTATATCATGGTAAATTTTTTGAAAACATCTCTTTCCTATCCCATAGGAATGCTAAAAATGCAGATGAGATAATGAGATATACGTGCAGTTATGCTAAGCTCAAAAGGGTGAGACACTATAAGACACACGAATCTAGAACACCATAGAAAGTACAATAAAAGTAATGCATACTTGAAATCATTTTAAAAGTGTGATGGTAGTGGACCTCAAAAGCAATGCACACTTAGGTCTCTATTCTGATGTTGCTTACCTATGTATAGTTTAGTAAACAGAAGGGTGATAAAATGATATTTGAGAGGCGAAATAAGAATTAACCACTGTGTGGTCATCAGAAGACAGTGTGCAGCCAGTTTACACCACACACTCACCACCGCCACAGGGTACAAAGAGGGCTGAAGTTCCTTGTGCTCTGCTGTTGGTCACTCTGGGGACAAATTCTATTAACGGCTTTGCCTTCAGCATGATGTTGGGTTGCAAGTACTGAACGCCAACTTGTCCCTAGTAAGGGGTTTTACTATGTCAACATGCTAATTAGCATCCACATGGAAGGTGCCTGTTATTGTTGGCTTAGTTGCCTCTGTAATCCCGACAAGCAATTCGACTGAAGAGTACTGCTGATGTAGTGTGTAGCAGCCTGTGGCTTTCTTTGAAAGGGTATATTAAAGCTGGGTCCAGATTACAAATGTTTAACCTGGCAAATAGCACTATGACCTCTAAAGCAAATATCGTGTCATTAATATAGCAGTGTCCACAGATGGGATTGGCAACCTAAAATGTGCTGTCTGTAAACATTTTCAAATTATATTTGAGGTCCTTAATTAACCCCATTAGGGTTACATATTGAAACAACCAGCCAATCAGTATAAAAGAACAGCTGAATAAAGTCAGAGATATGGTTATTTTACATACATATTATAAATTCTCTGGAGTCTGTGGTTTTAAATCAGATTTAATGTTATTTGGAAATTACTTTCTTCTCCCAAGAGTCCAATTCTTAACATGTCAGAACAAAATGGAATTAAGAATGATTAAATCCATCATTGAATCATAGAGTAAGTTAAGACTTGGAAGTTACCTTACAGGTCATCTATACCAACCCTCAACTTACAGGGAAAAAAAACAACAACAACAGCTGAAATTCAAAGTGGCTGAGTGACCCAGATACAAGTTGAAGTGAAAAGCCACAATTGTACTATTATGCTTAATACATATATATTAAAATTTTTCATTAATGGGTTGGAATTTTCTTTCTAGCCACGAATGTAACAGATGAAACCTTGTGTTATCTAAAATTTTACTAAGGAAAAAAGTTACCATTATTATGAAAACTAAAGATGGTGCTAAAAGTTTGAATCCCCTATAAACAAATACGTGTATTTGTTTCACATTGCTCTTTGCATCTGAGATTGACACGCTGGGTTTGATCACTCCTCAGAAGTGTTTTCTTCCTTATGGTGATGATCGTTAAGAAAGTCCTCTGGTTTCTGGCACTATTTCCTACTCTGAATTTTATCTCTTAGACTATCCAAATTTGGACTGCTCTGTCCTGGGTTAGTTGGTCTCCAGCTGTGGTTCCCTGGCAGACTTCAGCTATGGCCCAGAATGTGCAGTTGTGCTTCAGTGTTTCTTTAAGCAGTGTTTTCCTCTCTGTGCATCTTCCTTTCATTTGACGATCCATCTTATTCACAATACAACAGCTACCTGAATGTCTCCAACCACCTCTTATTCATAAATGTCTGTGTCAGTAGAATATTATTGCAATGGGCTTTGCTTCAATAATGTATCACAGTTTAAATTTCCCTCACCATTCATTCCTTCATTTGTTACCCAGTCATTAAAAGAAAAGAAACCTTCATGAGGACTTATACATTCTTTTTTTTTTCTCAGTTTTTATTTGTTTGACAGAGAGAGAGCATGAGCAGGGGGGTGGCAGGCAGAAGGAGAGGGAGAGGCAGGCTCCCCACTGAGCAGGGAGCCTGATGTGGGACTCGATCCCAGGATCCTGAGATCATGACCTGAGCCAAAGGCAGCTGTTCAACCTACTGAGCCACCCAGGTGTCCTGGACTTAGACATTCTTAATCAAAGCATTGCCAGGTTTCAAGATCAGAGGAAGTGACCCCTGATTGGGTGTAGAAAAGAAGACCACTAAAATGTCTTATCACAAACACATAAAAAAGCCTTAACCCCTGAATCCTTCTCTACATATCTCAACTTCTGGATCTCATACTGCTTCATCTATTTCGTGAATCAGTTTGAACAACAATATTGGCATCATGTTATTTCAAATATTGTTAAAGAGGCAGCCCTTGAGAGAACTTTCCCAGAGAAACATGTTCCTCCTTGAGCTTCCCCCAGTCTCTCTCTGAATCTGCTTCTCAGTACTAGCTAGAGCAAAACAAACAGCCAAAAACCGAAACCAAACAAATAAACAGGAAACAAAATAACAAAAATAAAGTCCCTGCCTACGAGGAGTTCTCCATTTAGAAGGAAAAACAGAAAACCTGACACACAAATGCACACATGCCAAGTTTGCTACAAGCTCATGAGGAGAAACTTCTTAAAGAAAAGGAATGACAAGCCAAGTGCTGAATGGTAGTGTTTAACCATGTGGACAAAGAGGTAAGTGATTCCAAGTACCCAGAGAAGTGTGTGAAAAGGTAGAGTCATGAAGAAGCATGGCCTGAGTTCTGAGCAGGCCGGGATTGCTAAAGATGAGTGCATTGTTGATATAGAGGAGAAGTTTGGGCTGGGAAGATGGGCAACCACCACAGAGGCCAGTGAGCAATGCTAAAGAGCTTGGATTATATCCCCAAAACAACAGTAAACTATGAAAAGACCTTTAAACGTTATTTTCTGATTTTATAAATTTTCTGATGTACAATACCTTTACTGTAGAAACGTAAATACAGGAAACTGTAAAGGCAGACAAAATCCTTCATTAACCTATATCCAGAGAAAATCAATTTTGAAATACGTGTCCTCCTAGTGTATTTTCTGTTTGTATTTTATATGGTATATATTACATTTATTATATGAATTCAATCATTTAGGTCTTGTTTTATTCTCTTAATGTATTTATGTTTTACTTTCCATTAAATATTTGCTGAAACCATAATTTTTAGTGTTTTACTTTGGCTTAACCATAAAATTATTTCATCATCCAATTATTGTTAGTTACCGTGTTGTTTCCAATGTATTATTGTTATACATAAACCTAACCCTTATGCCATTTGAGGGCTTTCTAGCCTTTTAAGATCTTGGTAAGTATGCTCAGATGACCGCTAACTCCATGGCTTGTGGAAGACTGAAACCCTCCCCAGATTCCTATGAATTTCTGGGATTCTTTTGCTCTCAGAGCAACAATTCTGCAAATATGGTCACCAGAGGTTCTGCAAGGTCAAAACAATTTTCATTCTATTATTAAGAAATGATGTGCCTTTTCATTTTCATTGTCTCGTGAGGGTAAAGTGGAGTTTTCTAGGTGCTACAGACATGAGATGACAGACAGCATCCTTCTCATGGTAATGGAATGTTTGGTTATACTGTCTGGTTTTTAAAAAAACTTTCAGGATTAATTTTGAATACAGTAAAGATGAACAGGTATAACACAAAGAAACAATAGCCCATTGGGTCCTCAATACTTTTTAAGTGTATAAGGGCTCATAATTCGAGAAAATATGAGAACTGCTATCTAAGTGCAACAAGGCATTTTCCAAAGCAAGAAAATTCTGTCTTTAAGCGTTACCATGGCGCCAGCTCTTGATTAAGAGTTTTTTCCATATCAATACATAGCTGCTGTTTAGAAGATTTAAATTCCTAATATCTTGACTTTGGATAGAAGTAAAGAATGGAGGGCATGGTGTATTCATATTTCTGCTTTAGAAAGTTAGCGGAGAATATGTTAGAAGAATATTGCGGAGTCCAGTTAGGAGGCTACTATGTAAAGCAGGTGAGAAAGGATGAAGCAGCAACAGTGTGATTGCAATGAAGCCAGATAAATGAAATGTAGCAGAGGGAATCCTAGGCAGTTTTATTAGCTTTATTTCACAGATGAGAAAACAAGAGGCACAATGGTACCGGCCAAGGTAGGTTTTGAAATGGATCTTCTGATGCCAAGTCTGTTGTCCTTTCTGCTATACCAGAACTCAAGACCTCATTATCCCTGAGAAAATACATTTATTGTTGACCTGAACACAAAGATGATAACAAATCTAACAATTCACTGTTTCTAGGGCAGCTTTGTTCACTTTTGTATAGCCCCCCTGAAATATATTCACTTACTCACGGAAGTTATCTTCATGGGCCAGTGGGCTTGATGTGGTTCTCATTCTGTCTCTCTCTCCCTCTCCCTCCTTTTCTTTTCTTTTTTTTTTTTAATTATTTGTTATGATAACTGCCCATGAAGGAGTACTAGATGATGGTCATAAGTGGAATATGTTCGTTGGCTTTACATATATAAGCTTCTTAACACTTCTTTGTAATTCATGTAGCCATTTTGTTCCACAACAGCTGGGTCTGCCCTTGGAGATCACAGTCCTTTTCGGAATAAGACAAAGGAGTAAGTGTGGCTTTGTTTAGAACTTTTCTGTATTGCTAATTATGAGTTCTGGAATCTCTCAGAGATACAAAGTCCCCTCCAAATACTAGTTTGTGATTCCTTGGTTGGTGTAATTCCCTGTAGCAATATGGAATCCATTGGTTTGACTTCACCTTTATGAAGACAACAAAAGACATAGGGTCATGTCCATAGAAAGCTAAGTGCTTGCCATCCCCACTGCCCTTTTGGAGAAATATCTTCCCTGAAATCTTAATTCCAGTCATTGTTTTCACTTAATTATTTCAATTTTTATTGCGTATTTTTCCATTAAATTGTTAATAGGAAGGGGGAAACTGAAATCCTCTATACTTGTTCTGCAGAGTGAACTGTAGTAAACAGAGTTCCATAATCTATAATGGCTCTATGTCCAGCTTCAATAAATTTTATGGTTAGTAACATTCTTTTTTGTTTTTTGTAAGACAGGAAAAATTTTTTTAAGTGTTCAATAATTCATTAGTTGTGTATAACTCCCAGTGCTCATCACAACACGTGCCCCCCCAGTACCCATCACCTGGTTACCTCATCCCGTCACCCCCTTCCATTCTGTAACCCTCAGTTTGTTTTCCAGAGTCCAGAGTCTCTCATCATTTGTCTCCCTCTCTGATTTCGTCCCATTCAGTTTTGCCTCCCTTCCCCTATGGTCCTCTGCACTCACTATTCCTTATGTTCCACATCTTAAATATAGTTTAAATAGTCTATTTTGGGACAAAAGAAAGAAAGTACTTTTAAAGAATCACAAAAGCCAAGGGATTTCAGAGAAGGATACACATGTTTTATTCTTGCTTAAGATATTCGATTCTTTCCAGGCTCACGTACATCCAAGGAAATGGCACAGTCCCAGCACCTATCAGAAGCTTCTCTAGGGAAGTAGTGAGTATTTCTCAGATCTGGAAAACAATGTTCTAGTGAAGGATCCAAATAGTTCATCCACTAAGTGAAGTGGCTATTGACAACTTTCAATTTTCATTTACAATGTAGAATGGGAGGACCATGCTAATAACAATAAAAATAAACCTTGGCAGTAGAAAAGAGGTAGAGAAGCAAAGAGTTTGAGTTCCTAAGGGGAAAATCAGCATATCTATTGTTTTAAGCAATAGCTGTGAAGCACCTGCTATGTACTGGGAGGTAATCTCTAGTAGTGAACAAGGCAGATAAAACCCTTGCCACAACAGGTGCATTTTGGAGTGTAAAGCAAGAAATAAACATATAAATGAGTAAATATACAGTCTGTCTTATATTGGTGAGGGTGATTTCAACCTCTTTGCCCCAGGACCAGGCTTCTTCCCCACAGAGCCCATGTGTAGCTCAAACTGGAATGATCAGAACTTCCATGAACATCTTTCCCAAAGTTGGGAGAGTTATGTTTTATAAATTTTGCAACTTTTAAAAATTTGCCTCAAAATCTGATAAGAATCATTGCAATGCTTGAGATAATCCTATTATTACATATATTTATGCTGATGATGAGATTTCTAATTTCTAATTTCTCTTCATTTCTAATTTCTCTTCAATCTGCCCCCTTTGCCACCGGCGTGGATATTGGACACATTCTAAGGGAATTTAAGAATGTTTATATAACATTTGTACATGTTTCAGGTGAAGGACGTGGAAAGTGCCCACTCTTATAATAGTCCTTTGGTTCTACTGTACACTCTTGGATCAGATGGACTTTTGTTCTTAACCACAGCATTTCTGGTATTCATATGTCTTCAATTTTGACTTCGGAGGTAACATTCATGGGAAATGAGATTTTATCCTGAAGCTAATCAAGTACGCATTTTGAACAGAAGAAGTTGGACCATGAACAATTGGATCTGAAGTAAAATGTGATTGTATTAAAACAGAAAAATCTATCGGAAGAACATTCTGGAAAATTATCAAGAACTCTTGACATGGAGGGTGAGCTGTGGAAAAGGATATATACATTTATCCCTATGAAAAAATTATTTCTGTCTTCTCAGTCTTGATTTTTCTGATAATATACAGAGTTCTCATCGGGCAATATATGTAACAACATCATAAAATTAGAAAACTTCCCAATTTTCTCATTTTCCTGTTGTTTCTGCCTCGTTTTAAGCTAAACTTACTTCCAGTGTTGGTGCATATACACTTTCCATGATACACAGATTTTCCACTTAGGAACTCAAGCTCTTTGCTTCTCTACCTCTTCCTACTGCCAAAGTTTATTTTTATTTTCATTAGCATGGTTCTCCAATTCTTCATTGTAAACGAAAATTGAAAGTTGTCAATAGCCTTCACTTAGTGGATGAACTATTTGGATCCTTCACTAACACATTGTTTTCCAGATCATGAGAAATACTCGCTACTCCCTTAGAGAGGCTTCTGATGGGTACTGGGACTGTGCCATTTCCTTGGATGTATGTAAAACAGATTGCATCTACTTCCTTATGAAGGACGTTCTCAATTCAAATCATGGACTTTGCATAACCATGACTCACTACAACCTCCTGAGAGCCTTGTTCTTGGTAACATGGAACAGTTTTGCAGCCCTTTCCAAGACCAGGAATTCTTCCACTGACCTTTCAACCCAGAACAAAACTTAATTCCTTCCCATTGCCCATATTCAGAGTCTACTACTTAAAATATTATCGTAAAACAGTTTGTTTATTTCAGGAAGTATTTTCTGATAGTCCCAGTGTAGATCACTTTTCCATCATTTTAGGTGTCTCATTGGACTCTACTTGTACCTATCAAATGGTATTTTTTTCTTTTCAGTGATGTTATTTAGATGTATTTCTCATTATTATAATGGAATCTGTGAGGGGAAAATGATATCTACCTACCTTTTGTAAGTGGACAACATCTGTGATCTCATGGAGCTTAGATTCTAGTGGGTAAATAAAGTTGTAAGTAAGAAAGATAACAGATATTGAGAGGGCTCCACAGAGAATGAAAATAAGGTAGCATAATAAAGAGTGGCTTGTAAGTCATCAGAGAGGTGGCCTTTGAGCTCAGATCTGAATGACATCGACAAACCAGCTCTCTGCAGACCCAGCAGCAGATTCTTTCAGGTGCAGGAAACACCTTCTACCAGACCTTCTTCAGGAACACACTTGGTGGTAGAAAAACTAGAAACAAAGAAAAAAAAAAGGCAGTGTGGCTGGTGCTCCGCAGGTGAGAAGGAGAGTGAACTAGTGAGAAGTGTGAGGGTAACAGGAACCAGATTATGCAGGCTTGGGTAAACAAGACAGAGTTTGAATTTTATTCTGAGTGAAGATCCCTAGGGTCCCGTGCAAAAGAATATGTTATCAGATTTGTGTCTTAATTCCCTCCCTCCTACCATACATCCATCACTCCTTTCTCTTTTTCTCCTTCCTCTGGTCCTGTCCTCCTTCCCCATCCCTCCCCTCCTCCTGTCTCTCCCTCCCTCCTTTCCTCCCTTCCTTCTCCCTTCTCTCTCTCCTACCCTTTTTCCCTAGTTTCCTTTCTCCTTTTATTTCTTTTTGTCTGTTTATTTTGTAAGCATTCGGACTGCTCTGTGGGGGATGGAATGGGTGGAAGGCTTTTGCAGGCTGCCTTCACGTTCCTCCATTGGTCTCTGACATATAGTAGCACTCAGTGCCGTAAAAATATTGAAAGACTAGAACAGTAAGACGATCTTATAAATACCGTTTAAACAACAGCACATGAATGTCTTCTTCACTCACTATGGGCCCTTTCAGTGACACCAAATACTGAAAGTGACGTGCAATGTGTGCTATTCTGTGTGTTTCCCCCCCACAAAATGCTCCAAGGGACGTGGATTTTTATCTGCTTGGTGCAGTGGTATATTCTAAGTGCCTGGGAAAGTTTGTGGCATACAGCGGGGGCTCACTAAATAATAATTGAATTCACAAGTAATCTTTTTTGTTGTTCTTTACTTTTCTGAACCTTCTTTCCACTTGCTTTTGACAATTTCTCTAATTTACCAAATACGGCTGAAGTGGTGCAAAGGATGGGAAGACTATTGGAACTGTGTTCCTGCCTCCCATCCCATGACAGTTACAGACAATGCTACATCAAGTCTTATGGTGTCCTTTGCATTTGTGTATTAGAATTTCCACCAGCTTAGGTAGCAAACAAATGTGTTTATTTTCCAAAGTATTTGGGTTTTTGTTTTTATTTCAATAACCATTATTTTTTCTATATTTTTATTTTGACATCCTTTCTACAAACATCTCTCTTCTAGCCATTTTCTGAGATTCTTCTCTTAAACTTTTTTTCCTCCACTCCATTTGAGGCCAGTGGCTTCAAAAGGACTTAATTAGTTCCATGTTTTCACTAGGAAGCCCCTTCCGGAGGTAGTGATCACAGAGAAAAACCAAGATTTCATTGTTTATATGCTTCATTTGATCTGGAGCCTTGCTAGAAAAGTTTCTGGTTAATACTATGATTCCAACTTTAATCTTAGGCAACCTGTGATTCAACTACCCATAAGATGTATCTGTAGTGATGATTAAGGAATTAAATTATTCAGGGAAGCTGAATTTAAGCAATTAACCCTAAAAGAGTTTTATCTTAAAGTAATGACACCTGTAATACACTTACTGTATGCAGGGTATTATGTTCAAAATGAGTGTGTGTATGTATGTGTAAGATAGCAGAAGAGAGAACAAAAAAATTGGAATGCAAGAAATATTTCTGTGGAGAAATATTCATTGAATTAAATTTCTGTAATAATGGGTGGAAATTGAGGATGGAATTATTCAGCCTTTCAGGGTAGAATTAAGAGTTTATTTGATGACAAAAAGTTAAGAAGAAATGGATCATGAAAGGACTCCTCAGGAGAACTGATAGATAACCAGTTTTTTTAAAATAGAATTTTAATAGAATTAAATTAGCCAACATACAGCCAGAGTTTGTTGTTGCTGTTGTTTTTAAGATTTATTTATTTATTTGAAAGCAAGAGCATGTGAGTCAGGGGAAGGGAGGAGGGAGAGAAAGAGATAGAATTCTCAAGCAGATACCCCACTGAGCACAGAGCTCAATGCAGGGCTGGATCCCAGGACCCTGAGATCATGACTTGAGCCAAAATCAAGAGCTGGACACTTAACTGACTGAGCCAACCAGGCACCCCAGTAACCAATTTTTATGAGCCACATAGCTATACCATAACATGTGCTGGGAGGTCCTACTAGGCAGCAGGTGAGCAAAATATGATGGAGTGGAATACATGGAGGATAGGCAACAATCTGGGGAGAGGGCATGGCCCATGCCAGGAAGGAGTCAGCTATTCTAAATCAGTAAGACCAACAGACACATTTGGACTTGAGTTCAACTCAAGCTAAAGTCACTACTTGGGGTCACAGAAGAGGATGTAATAGCAGGTGGATTAATTTATCAGTACTGTTGAGATGCTCCCTCCCACACACACACACACCCTATAAGAATACTAGAAATCGTTTGAGGGATAGTGAGGCAGAAGGAGCCAATGGAGAGGTATGGGCACTAGTCCAAGCAAATATCTGAATTAAACACTAGGAATGAAGGTGGGAATCCAGTCAGACAGAATGATCCTAATTAGTGTGGATTAGGCAGAGAAACCGTAGTTGATGCTCTAACGGATAATTTAGGACTGAATTCTTGTCACTATAACTACCTTTTAGGGATGCTTGTTTTAGAAATAGTAGACTAGCCGCCCATATCTGATCAGCTCTAACTTACATCAGAATAGTGGACGGCCTTTAATCATTATCATTTCAGGTGAACAGGACTGCAGTACACAGAGGCTGGCATCTGGGCAAAAGGTTGATATTTGACGTGCTAAGGGACTGCTGTAGAAACCACAATAATTGCAGCTATAATCTCTTCTATATTCCATGCTGTGAATACACTGCTATCTATTTTATTCATTCCACTGATGGACATTAGGCTTGTTTCTTTATTATTATTATTGAGAATAATGTGGCTCTGAAGACACTTCTACATGCTTCCTTGTGCACATGTGAAATATTTTCTCCTAAGCTAGGAATCAAATTGCTGGCTTATAGGTTTTGCATATCTTTGCCTCACAAGATAATGCCAAATTCTTTCCAAAGCAGTGATCCAAGTAGTACTCCCAACAAAAGTTGTGCGTGAGTTCCTATTGATCCATGTTCCTACCTACACTTTATATTAACATATCCATAATTGTTTTTTCCAATCTAGTAAGTGTGTAATAGTATTTCATTATCATTTAATTTATATTCCCTGGTTATTCTACCTACCTTATTAGTATTAGTGTTAGGTTGAGCATCTTTTAGTTTTTGTTTTTGTTTTTAGTTTTTAGTTCTGTTTTTTTTTGTATGTGTCATAAAGATATCATCCTGTATTTTATCTAAAAATTTCTATGATTTACCTTTCACATTTGAGCCCTTGATCCTTTTACGTTTCTGCAATTTATATTTTTACTGACTTTTCAAATTCCAGAATAAAATGTCTCAAAGAATGAAACTTTAAAATTCAAAGACAATGTCAATAGCCCCTTATCAAATCTTCTAACTAATGCATCAGTCATTCCTATGTTATGTGTACAAAATGGCCCTCTAGCCAAGTTTGATTGCTTACAGTGACAGGGAGCTCATCATTTCAACTATGATAAAGTTCTTCCTGAAGATTAGCTCCATAATATTCTCCATTATGTCTCCATAATTCCCAACAATTAGCTACAGTTTTTATTTTGGGGGAAACCCCAAAGAAGATCATGGTAAATTGCAAACCTGCCCTGATCTTTCACACTTCCCCGTGTCTACTTCCCTTGCATCTTTTCCCATGAAGGGATGGGGACTATTTCCTACTCCTTAAGTCTGGGCTGATCTTGTGACTTAGCTTGACAGACAGAAAGCACCAGAAGTGATAGTGTACCAGTTCTGAACCTTGGCATCAAGAGGCCTTGAATGCATTGCCATGCTAGGAGAAGAAACACAAACTAGCATGTTGGAAGACTGGAGACCACCTGGAGCCAAACTAGGTCATCCCAGTTGAGCCATCCTAGACCACCAGCCCAGAGCAGACCCAGTAACTAATTGTTGACACAGGAGGAATTGCAGATGATCGCCCAAAACCAGAACTGCCCATCTAAGACCAGCTTGAACTGACTGTCAGAACTGAAAGTGAAATAAATTCTTGTTTTCAGCCTCACTGATATCAAGACGAATTCCTTTCTACATGGCAATCCTTACACCTCCGCTATAAAACATAATTCTATAGTGATTTTATTTAGAAAAATACCATTTGATTTAATAACATTACTTCTGAATTTGAGAAAACTAATGTGTATTCATGTCACCATGAATGTCTTTGAATGAATCACATAAATGTCAACTATGCAATTTATGAATCGATGTCAAAATAAAATACCACAGTGATAATAAAAGTAAACTAGAGTTCTGCAGATGAGAGGCAAAGAACACATTCAAAAGCAGTCACACATACATTGAATTTATAGAACTATTTAAAGCAAAAGATTAGAAATGTAGTGATTCATACGTAATTCCAAAACTAAATCTATGAGGTAGGAAAAATGTTACCACCATTTTACATCGGTGTCAACCCAGGCTTAAAGAGATGAAATAATGTATAAAAGTTCACTGAGCTAAGAAGTAGGGAGAGCACAGATCAAATTCCAAGTTTCTGATTCCAAAGCCCATGATCTTTACTACTGTGCCAGAGGTTCTCAGCCCTGGCTGCACATTAGAATCATTTGGGAAAACTTAAAAATGCCAATTCCCAGACCCCTCCCTTCCCAGAAAAATCAAATCAGTATCTTTGGAGATCTGCAGGGAAGTAGGCTGTTTGTTTTTTTTTTTTTAAACTCCTCAAATGGTTATAAAAACCAAAAGCTAGACTTAAGCTTCACTACATTATGCTTTGCACTTACAGTGAAACCGCTAATCCTTAATAGATCCTAGATGGTCCTGCATAGCTTAATCCCTGCCCATCTCCAGATTCATCTTGCGCCATTTTTCCACCCATGGATTATTAGTATTAATTAAATACAGCTTTCATCTTTCCAGAAACATCGGCTGTGAGATGCGTTTAGAATTCACACAAAGACCATTGAATCATGTTGATGTCACACTTGAATTTACCACAAACCTGCTTATGTAACCTCGAACAAGTCCTTTCATCCCACAAAGCCACAGCATCCTCATGGACCCAGTAAATTTGGAGCTCTTTCTTGTCCAAGACCTCACAGTATTTTAAAAGTGTAATATGATTCTAAAAAGATTCTACAATTTATGGGTGTTTTTAATTGGCAGTAGACTAGCAGCTTACTGCTGAAAGCAATCAAGTAAGAAGTCAAAAATCAGTGAATTTTCTGTATTTCGCTGCCATCTATTGGATTTTATCTGTATCCGAAATCTTTTGTTATTTTTTTTTCATTTAGGTTTCCCACATACAGGCCAATTTACATTAAACAGTCCTGTGTACTTTGGAGATGAAGGTATGTGCCCTTTTGAATAAAATGAGATTTCCCTGTATAATTGAGAGTAAGCTTGTTGGAATGACTAAATATTCTATTCAGAAAATATATCTAGGGACTTCCATTCTTACTTCCCATAATAGTTATGTCTCATTCAATATGCAGGACTAATATAAAAATGATAAGATTATTAAAAAAAAAACCCATACCAGCCAATGATCTTCTACCCCAAGACTGAACTGAAATATACCAATAAGGTATTCATATTATTTAGGTTATTAATAATTTAGGCAGACTTGCCAATATTGGCAGGTCCCTCCAGGTTGGTAGGTGGCAGTTTTAATAACAGCAAAGGGAAATTACATATGACGCTTGCCTTTGGTAGTGGTAAGATGATCCCTGTACTCACCTTCCAAATCTTGAAAGTTTATAAAGAGGCCCTAATTGGACCCAGTCACATACCATGCAGGTGTTTTAAGATCACATCACCAACTCGAGGCTGTGTCCTTGCAGCAGCCTCTGGGAGTGGGAAGGGCAAGTGGAACACACAATCCAAAGACAGGGGAGCGAGTGAAGAGTCCGAGTGCCTGGGTACAGCTCATGGATCAATCTGCAGCCACGCCTTTTTTTTTTTTTTATCGCATTCCTTAATAGAAGACAAACCACAAAAAATTATTTTTTATTTTGTCAATGCACATTTTTTTAAAACTACGATACATTCTGAGAATAGATCATTTATACTTAGTTGACGATATATTATAGCCAATATTCAGCATCAACATTCCAGAGCATTTTATTAAAAAGCTCAAATGTTAATTGAAAGACTTTTAGAGTGAACATTTATCCATAACCTAGATTTAATCATTAATATGTTTCTACATTTGCTTTATCACACCTCCCTCTCTCTAGCCAACATTAATCTATCTCATTTGCCTCATTCTATTGATGCAGATGTCAGTGCACTTCTCCCTAAACACTCTAGCATTTATGTCATTAGCTGGAGTTCAATTATTTGTTTAAAATTACGTAAATTTACATACAAAAAGGTGCAAATGTTAAAACAAATTTGCTAAGTTTTGACTAATGAACACACCTGGGTAATCCTATTCCTATCAAGATGCAGAACACTATGATAAGGCCAGAAAATTTCCTCACCTCTTTCCCAGTCAGTCCCCAATCTTCACCCCAGAGGAAGCCACTCTTCTCATTTTTCCATCAAACATTGGTTATACAGTGTTTTTTAAACCTTCATATGGAGACATATGGCCCATGCTCCTTAGGTACGACTTATTTCACTTGGCATGTTTTGGGCATTCATTCCTGCTTGTTTTGTGTATCAGAAGTTGGTTCCCATTTTTTTGTTGAGTGCCATTCATTTGTGTGACTCTATCTCTTAGTTTATATATTTTCCTATTGATGGACACAGGTTGTTTCTGGTTTGAAGCTGTTTTGACTAAAGCTGCTAAGACCGTTCTTACACAAAACTTTTTGTGAAAATGTGATTTTATTTTTCTTGAGTAGATATCTAATAGTGAAATTACTGTTTTAGCAGAGGGGTGATGTTGGTTTTATGAGCAACTGTCAAATTTTCCTAAAGTACTTGTATCGTTTTGTATCTGTACCAACAGTGTTCTAGTTTCTCTAAAACGTTGTCAACATTTGGTATTGTCAGTCTTTTAAATTTTAGCCATTCTGATTGTATCCAGTGATACTCATTGTGGTTTTAGCTTTAGTTTCCTTGGTGTCTAATGATATTTAGCACTTATGTGTTTGTTGGCTATTCATAGATCTTCTTTTCTGAAGGATGGTCTAATCATTTACCCATTTTTATTTGGGATATTTACCTATTATTAAGTGGTCAATGTTTTAAGATATGTATAAATCTTAAAACATACACACACACACACACACACACACACTCATGGTATATAGTTAAAAATATATATATTTTATATATATATATTTGGTATAGTTCTTTGTCATGTATATATTATATGGATGTTTTGTCCTGAAGTGTGGATTATATATTTATCTTCTTATGAATTGTTCTGTTGAGCAGAAACTAAAAATGTTAATGGAATGTAATTTATCATCTTAAAATACTATTATAAGAAAAAGTTACAGTTTTCAAACTGTTGCCTTAATTAGGGTTTTGTACACTTTTGTTTTTTCATTTGGCTTAAAGAACTCCTTTCAATATTTCTTGTAAGGCAAGTCTAGTGGTAATGAACTCCTTCAGCTTTTGTTTGCTTGGGAAAGATTTTATTTCTCCTTCATATTTGAAGGATAACATTGCTGGGTAGAATGTTCTTGGCTGGCTGTTTTATCTTTCACTATTTTGAATATGTCATTCCACTTCCTCTGGCACTCTAGAGTTTCTCTGGAGAAATATGCTTATAGCCTAACAGAAGTATCTTTGCAGGTTAGTGGGTTCCCCTTACCCACCCAGCTGCCTTTAAAATTCTTTATCATTGACTTTTGACAGTTCAAATATAAGTGTCTTGGAGAAGGTCTTTTTGCATTGAGATAATAAGGTGTTCTGTTGGCTTCATGCACTTGTATATCCGGTTCTTTCCCCAGGTTTGGGAAGTTCTCAGCTATTATTTCTTTAAATCCCCACTCTCCTTCCTTCTCCCTCTCTTCTCCATCTGGTATAACCATTAATCCTATATTGGCTCATCTGAGTGAGTCTGAGAGTTCTTATAGGGTTTCTTCACTTTTTAAAAATCTTAGTTCTCTCTCCTCTTCCACCTCAATCGTTTCTATAGTCCTAGCATTGAGCTCCCCAATTCTCTCTTCCCCCAGATCTTCTCTATTTCCAATGCATTCTAATGCATTCTCCAGCTCATTTATTGAGTTCTTTACCTCTAGAATTTCCGTTTGGTTCTTTTGAAGAATTTCAATCTCTTTGGTAAAATACTCTTTCTGTTCATTAAGTTTATTCCTGAGGTCATTGCATTACCTTTCTGTGTTTTCTTACAGCTTGTTGAGTTTCCACGTAACAGCTACTTTGAATCTTCATTGGTTAGATTGCAATATTCCATGTCTTTGGGTCTGATTGCTGGAAAACTGTTCTTTTCTTTTTGTGATACCATATAACTGTAATTTTTCATGGTGTTT
Source organism: Ailuropoda melanoleuca (assembly GCF_002007445.2). Classification (NCBI taxonomy): domain Eukaryota; kingdom Metazoa; phylum Chordata; class Mammalia; order Carnivora; family Ursidae; genus Ailuropoda; species Ailuropoda melanoleuca. Next base: position 46,994,362 of record NC_048226.1, read on the forward strand.
GATGAAAGAGACTGTTGCAGAATTTGAAATTGCAAATACCTTCGTTATTAAAGGCTTTGTTTTTTTGATTCTGACAGTTGATAAATAGGAGCCTTTCTTTTGTTTTCTAGAAGGAGGCATTATAGTAACAAATTTTTGTTGGTTTATTGTAACAGAGCTAACTTGCTAAGGTTGGGAGCCACACATTTAAAAAAAAATAAATAAAAACTTGCAGAGAAAAAAAAAGAGAGGACATGGTAGCAGAGTAACGGAAGTACCCAGCACTTGGGGTTTGGGGTGTGCCCACAGCCTGGTAGGGGGGTCATTGAGTGGGGGGCTCTCAGAGGTCCGTGGGTGGTCCTTTTGCCATGCCTCCCCAATAGGACAGGCTTTCTTTCAGTTCCCCTTGGGTGCATATTTCACTTTCCTTTCTTCTCTGAGTCACTGCTGTGACTGATGCCACTAACTCCCATATCTTTCAGTTGGCTTCTGTGCCCCTTTGATATACTTTCATCAATATATAGTATGTATATATTACAATACATGTAGTATATGTATACTATATATACTATCCCATATATATACTGTGTATATAGTAATATATGCAATAGTATATATATTATATAGTAATATACATATATAGTAATAAATGTAATAAAATTTGTGTAAAATATTTACAGAGAATTCTGTAAAATTTTACTTAAAATCACTGAAGTAAAACTTGTAAGAGAAGACTCAGTATTATGACGTTACCAATTCTTTCAAGTTCATTCAATCCACATAAAAATACAACATAATTTTTTATGTAAAAACTGATTTTAAAGTTCATATGAGAACAGACGGCCAAGAATTTCAAGGAAAATGTTGAAGTTGAGGTGTTTCCTCTATCAGAGACGAAGTAAAACATTAAAAGTAATAGTAATTAGGGGCGCCTGGGTAGCGCAGTCATTAAGCGTCTGCCTTTGGCTCAGGGCGTGATCCCAGCGTTCTGGGATCAAGCCCCACATCAGGCTCCTCTGCTATGAGCCTGCTTCTTCCTCTCCCACTCCCCCCTGCTTGTGTTCCCTCTCTCGCTGGCTGTCTCTATCTCTGTCAAATAAATAAATAAAATCTTAAAAAAAAATAAAAGTAATAGTAATTAAAACAGTGTGTGTGCTATTTGTGAAAGAAGGAACAAATAAACCTACAGAATAGAAAAGAAATTAATAAACAGATCCATACATATATGTCAAAGGTAATATTGTAAAATAGTGGGGAAAGGTTAAAATTATCAATACTTTCTAGTCATATTACATAATTGAGTATGAAAAATAAAAATTTTAAATGTTTAGAAAAATGTTGACAAATTTGTTTATAACCTTGACATAGACCCCAAAGCACAAACCATAAAGGAGAAGATTGATAAATTGGTTGGTTCAAAATGTGAAAACATCTATAGATTAAAGACACTACTAATTATGTTTAAAACATTATAGATGGGGATAAAATATTTGCTGTATTTGTTAAACGGTCAGGGTATTACTTTTTTCTTATACATAGAGAACTCCTAAACACCATTCAGGAAAACGCAGACCTCAATAGAATATGCCAAAAGTCACATATGAATATATTGCCCAACCTTACTAGCAACTAACTGTTTTTAAAATAAGAAAACAAGGTTCAGCAATTCCAAATATTAGTATTCTTTGAGGAAAGAAGGTCTCCGCGGCCGATGAGAATGTAAATTGCTAAAACTCTTTGGAAATTGATTTGCTCAGCTATAGAAATGTTGAATGCACTAAAACCATGCTCTTCCACTTCTAAGAATGTATCCCGGAAAATGTATGCCTGTGCCTAGAAGACATGTAAAAGAATGGTCATTGTTGTATTCCTCATAAGAATAAAAATCTGGAAACAATCTAAATGTCCACCAAGGGAAGAAAAAAATGTATGGTTATTCCTGAAACAGGATACAATGTAACAGTTAAAATGAGTGAACTAAAGCTAAAGGTATTAGTAGGGAGATATGTTAAGAATAGAATTTGTGAAAAGAAAAGCAGGTTGCTCAAACATCTGTACAGTGCAGCACAACTTATGAAAAATTGTATCTGATCAAACAATACCCTGTATTATGTTTCGATGCATACATAAGTGTATAATGATGAATGTATAGATTCGAGAGCCGTATTTTAGAATTGTGGTTGCCCCTGAGGAATGAAGGCCTAGAAAGAGAACAGAAATTTCGTGTAATTATTTTTCAAAAAAGGGAAGAAATAAAGGATTTTTTCTATTTCAATAAAGTCACTTTTAATTGCATAGTGAAGCAGTGCTCTTTCATTTTTCACTTAAACAGAATAAACAATGAAATCAGAGGCAGAAGCACATGCGCTGCTAATAGGAAATCTCACAAGGCAAAGTAAGGTCACGTCTTTCAATAACTTGAGCAAATAAGCAGATGAATGGACCAGCTGTGCCTGAGGTGAAAGCAAAGCAGCTGGCAGCTGTGGGAAACTGGATGGACTCTGAGAAACATGTACACGAGCAATAGATCATTGAATGGACAAGACAATTCCCAAGTCAGGCTTTGTAAAAATAGGTAGAGATAGCTATAAAATAACCGTATTTAAAAAAAATAATAAAGTCAGTTTATTTAGAAAATAACTATGTAATCAGCCCCATAACTCCATATCTATTTGTCCAAATAAGGCCTCTAACCATCTTGTTCTAATTTTTCCTGTCTGCCTAACTTTCCTGGTTCTCCTGCTGGAGGCATCGCAGGAGATGACCCAGAAGCCTAACGGCATATTGCTTTTTTTTATTAGTTCCCTGTGTCCCTGAAACCTTCTTACAGAACCCATTGATCACATGATTACAGAAAGTGATCATATGATTACTTCTATGAGGGCAGATGGGGGACCACCAAAATTTGCTGGGAGTTGCTGGTAGTAGGTTGATTAAAAAACAAATGCAATACAAAACACAAAAGAACTGTTTTCCAATCCTTCTCTCTCTCTCCCTCCCTCCCACTCTCTCTCTCTGTGTCTGTCTGTCTCTCTCTCTCTCTGTCATTGTCGTCATCAGAACTGTGCCTTCTTGTAAAATTCTGAAAAATATAAAGCTGATTCCTAGGACTTCAATCAACACTATGAAAAGATGAGAGCTCCCATTTAAGACAATGATTACTAAATGGAGGTAAAAACTAAATGCTATGAGTCATGTATATCCCTCTGCTGTTTAAAACTGAAACAGGAACTCATAAACTTTCTGCCAACAAAAATAACATTGGCATAAATGATGTTTTTACACTTGTGCCACTGCATGAATGTCCTTCTGTAATTTTCAGATTATAAAATCTTTGCAAGGGACTAAAGAACTCGGTGAATTTATAAATGTTTGCAGCAATGCAAAACAAGTTGGTTTGTTGCATCTGTAGCAAAATCCTGTGGGTTATTTGAGAATTATCCTCATTTGACTGGAGTCACCCAATTAATCAGGCTATCCTTTAAATTTAATCTCATCTCCTTTCAAAGGGCCTTGGCCAAGACCTAATGAACTCACACCACCCCAGCCTGCTAAGGATTTGCCCTTTGGTTATGATGATTCAAAATTAGATTGTTTATTCCATTACAAGTAGCCACACTCTGGAGTCACCGATAGTCCCTAATGTAGTAAGGAGGTGTGTTATCCAGATTACACTTACTATTGTGAGATTATCTTTGTATAATATGCCCATAGAGCTTAATTCTGGGTACTCTTCTCTTTTTCATCTATATTGTCTGCCTTGGTGATCTCATCACATACAAGTGGTATTAAATGTCATCTATATTCTAATAAGCTCAAAATGTATATCTCTAGCCTAGAACTCTCTCAACTTTTTATTAATCCACCTGCCACCACTTTGATGTGAATCTGAAATTTAATATTTTTGTAACTGAGCTTCTAATATTTCCCCACAAACTGCTCTACCTTTCACCCCCCCACTCTTAGTTGACACTATCATTAAAGTTGTTCAGAATCTTGGGCTTCTTTTGGACCCCTCTTCCCTGCACGTGCTACTCTAAACTGCCAGGAAAATCTCTCAGCTCTACCATTGAAATATACCCCAAAACTGACCACTGTTGCTAAACTTGTCCAAGTCATCACTTCCAAGGCTTCGTTTTCTACAGCTCCTTCCTGCTGTATCCCTGAGCTCCGACCTCTGTCTACTTTCAGTCCTTTTTGACATAGCTGTCGGAGTGGACCTTTTAGTATCTAAGCCTTATCATGTTACTTCTTTCAGGAAGATTCATTATCTCTTCATTTCACTCAGGGTAAAGCCAAAATCTTCAATGGCTCATGGGGCCCTCATGCTATGGCCTTTCTTAATTTCTTTTGTCATATGTTACCTTTTCCTCCTGATGTTGCTCCAGGTGTGTTTTCTCTTAGAACCTTTCCTCTGGTTGTTCCTAATACCTGTGTGGAATCCCTTTTCCACAAACGTCCATTAGATTAATCTTTCACTTCCTTAAAATTCTTTTCTGAAATCTCATCTGCTCAATGAGATCCACTTTCTTTGCCTATTAAATATGACAATTTCCTCCATGATGAGTATAGCTAGTCTTCCTTTCCCTCATGCCATACAATCCACTTATTTATTATATTGTTTAATATCTGCATATTTCTTTCTTTCTTTCTTTCTTTTTTTAAAGATTTTATTTATTTATTTGACAGAGACAGCCAGCAATAGAGGGAACACAAGCAGGGGGAGTGGGAGAGGAAGAAGCAGGCTCCTAGGAAGGAGCCTGATGTGGGGCTCAACCCCAGAACGCTGGGATCATGCCCTGAGCCAAAGGCAGACGCTCAACGACTGCACCCCTCTATATTTCTTTTTTTAAAGACTATTTATTTATTTATTTATTTGAGAGAGAGAGACTGAGAAAGAGAGCATGAACAGGGCAGAGGGACAGGGACAAGCAGACCCCTGGCTCTTCAGGGAACATGATACAGAGCTCAATCCCAGGAACCTGAGATCATGACTTGAGCCAAAGGCAGACGCTTAACTGACTGAGCCACCCAGGCACTCCTCTATCATTTCTTCTAGGGTATTATATCTTTGAAAGTAGTTAACTTTATCTTATTCATTCACTGATGTGTCTCCAGGTAACTAAAATAGTATATGGTATACCCAGTATATGGCAGAGACTCAGTAATTATTTGATAAATAAATGAGTGGAGATATATATATATTTATATATTTATAATTTACATTTATTACTATACATCTAATATATATTATATATTTATATAGAAATATTTAATTTATTTATATAATTTATATAAATATTTAATATATCCTTGTTCTCTCAATAAAGTAAATATTTCTATCACAAATTCCCTAGGTCATATGGCTCTATCATTGTCCAAATATCCAGTGAGCTGTCCCTTAATCCTCCTACCTCAATTAGATGCTCATTAATGGAGAATAATTACAAATGAATATATAACTAGGATTAGACACCGACTAGAAGTAGAATACCTGGAGAAGTACTATTTGTTGAATAATACAGGAAGTTACCTTACCTACATGCACAAGGATGCATTTTGAGAAGCTTTGGGTAGGGTCTCTGACCAAAACTATTTCCGTTTCCATCTTATCATTTCAAATATTATATTTACTCATCTCTTGATGTCTATATAAACACATTTATTATGTATTTCTTATATGTCATGTTTATGTTGTCTGCTGACAGAGTGCCACTTTTTCAGAAAGCTATGATCTAGCCTTGTGACCCAGTGAAGGAAAAAAATCAGCAGGAGTATTTGTTACATGGCAGGTACTTTGATATCTTAATTACTCCTCACCACAGACCATGGAGATTTTATTTTGCCTATTTTATGAGAGGGACGGTAAGGGACAGACAAGCAGCTAGTAAGTAGAATGGAGTGGTATGATATTAAGTCAAACATCCTGACTCCAAGAGCAAAAAGTCTCCGATATACTCCACTACTATCCTCCTCCATTCTACCACCTAATTTCTTTCTCATTCCCTTTGGAATAGTGTTGCAATAGAAAAGTAACAAATGATTACTCTGTTCTATTTAGCCATTTCATGTCAACCATACTAACAATAAAACCTTTCATGAAATGTATTTGTTAACTCTTTGGTACTCTTTGGTTTCCCACTATAACTAGTAACACATCCTCTAAGAGAATTCACACTGAAATGAATATTACCTCATGTATGATTCAAAAACACATCAGAGAATGTGAAAAAAAAGAGATTATTATGTTATCTCAGATGGAAATAGATTTCCTTCAAATTTGGGGATACAATTCTAGATACCCTCCTGTCCTGAACTGAGAAAAAAAAAAAAAAAAACCAAAGCCAAATAAAATTTGTGATCAAAATAAAAATCTACAATGGTAGTTTCAAAAGGAAAATCAGGCTCTTATATTAACAAATAGCACATCACTTTCTTAGAAATAATCATTAGATGGAACTCTTCAAAATTTAAGTTATAGAAAGGTAAATTATAAATCTGATTATCTTATCAGTTTCCAGAAACTTCCTTAGTCATGTCTGAGTGGCAGTGAATTCCTCCTTACTCTCCTGGGTGAAATGGAAAAAAAAAAAAAGACCTACCCTGATTGTTGAATTTAAAAACATTTCAAAATATCTATTAAGTACTGTACACTTTGTCTAAATAACAAATCCTCCATGCAAGTCCTGAGTCCTGCACACTGTCTTCCAAGGTTTAAGCAAGTATTTTGTCCAGTCATCCAAATAACAGAGCATCTTTTAAACATTTATTTTTGCTTTTTAACATTAACATAAAACTAAACTTTAATCAAATGATTCTAAATATTAGAAAAAATGCCTTATAATATTTCCTACTTCTGCCAGTATTTTTACCAATTTGTGACTATATGAGATGGTTGTGTTAGATAACATTTTCTGGAATGATGGTTTTAAAAGGTGACATAGGGCAGCCTTGGCTTCTTCTGACTGCTATGCATTTACCAAACCTCTTATCCTTTTCAGTACCCAACTAGACTACTTTTCCATCCTCCTTTGTAGTCAGGTGAAACCATATAAATGAACGGGACATGGGCAGAAATAATGTACATCATTCCCAAGCCTGTTCCCTAAAAACTTCTCCAGTGATCTTCTTTATTCTTTCTCTTTTCTCATCTGAGGCTAAAGGCCAAAAGTTCTGATTCCTTAGTGGATGTTGAGGTAAAAAACAAAAAAGGATTCTGATTCTTGGGTCAACCCTTAGAAGAGCTGCCTAGTAGAACTGCCAGACTGAGAATTTTCTTGGGTAAGTCATTAAAATTTGGGGACTGTTTGTTACAGTAATAACCTTATCCTTGGGGCGCCTGGGTGGCACAGAGGTTAAGCGTCTGCCTTTGGCTCAGGGCGTGATCCCAGCGTTGTGGGATCGAGCCCCACATCGGGCTCCTCCGCTATGAGCCTGCTTCTTCCTCTCCCACTCCCCCTGCTTGTGTTCCCTCTCTCGCTGGCTGTCTCTATCTCTGTCAAATAAATAAATAAAATCTTTAAAAAAAATAACCTTATCCTTATTATTACACTATTAATTTAATGGGAATGATACTGATCCAAACGCCTAAACAGTTTTGGCTGTTAGTTTGAAATACAATTTTCTAAACCATCCTCTGATTCCAATTATATTAATAACTTTATAAGTCTAAAATCAATCTGAAGATTTATGAAATAACTTGTAAAAATACATCAGGATTATCATATAATTTTTTTCAACAGCCTTATTTGTAATGAATTATACCCATAGATTACTCAATGTTCAATCATACTGGATTCTTAGAATAAACTTGCGTGACCATACTGAGTGGCTATGTTAATATACTGCTGAATTCAATTTGCTAAATTTTATTTTAGATTTTGAGTCACAAATAATCAGTGATGTATTATTTTTAATTTTTCCAGTTTTACTTTTTACCGTCTTTTCTACCACTTTTTTTGTATATTTTGAGGTATTTCTATAATGTTTTTCCAGGGTCATATTAGCTTTACACATGTCTTCAGGGAAAAAAAAATTCTACTTTTTGTGGATCATTTAAAATAGAATATGTATATTTATCCACCTAGAAACTTGAATGAATTTCATGTTAAAGTCATCCTGTGCCAGTGTTTTTAGTGGAGATGGTGTGGTGGTATTTAGTTCCTCTTATGATCATTTGCTATTCAAATATTCTACCTCTGGTCAATTTTAGACCCTTGTGATTCCTCTGAAAAGTATCCATTTTTGTAATTAAGACTTTCATTTTTCAATTCTACTGTTTTTTTCCCCCTCCAATTTTTGACTTTATGACTTGAAATCAAAATAATTCCATGGCCAGGTCTCAATGACATGCACAAAATCATTAAAAACAACATATTCTACCAAACATAATATAAAGAAAGAAAGAAAGAAAAAAGAAAGAAAGAAAAAGAAAGAAAGAAAGAAAGAAAGAAAGAAAGAAAGAAAGAAAGATAAAAACAACATATTCAAAACTAAACCTGTTTAGACTTATTTTTTTCTTAAATGAGACAATCATAAAGAGTATTCATTTGGACATTCCTCATAACAGGCTGACTCCCACTCTCCTTGTCTCATCCCCCACAGTGACACAATAATAAACAGAGCTTAAAAATTTTCCTGATTACCAGTGGAGCAGAAAACACCTGGAGTTACACTTCACATGGATATGAGAGAATTGATGTTAATAGGGCAGCACTAAATATGAGAGTCAAATACTCATCAACTGCGTAGAGGCTCACCAAATATTTACCAAATACATAAATGAATGGGGGCCTAAATCACTATTGCCCATATTCTCTTGGGTATTTCAGCAGGCTGGTTGAAAATTGGAGGAAAAAGTGATTTCAGTTTGGTGAATTTCAAATTATAGTAGAAAGTGACAAAACATGGTTCTTATGGAATATGCCAGTTCTATAGTAGAAGGTCAGCTTAAATGGAAGGGGTCCACTCCTTAATTCTGTCTGAAACCTAGGATTTGTGAGATGAGTGTCTATTAGCTTAACTTTTTTCCAACTATCAGATGTGGTCTTCATATACTTATTGAACATTTTGTTATTCATAAAATATAGCTTTTTAAAATATCTCCTTCCTAATAAAAATACAAGATTACAAGAAGCTGGGAATAGTCCAGTGGTCTAGGGAGAAAATTCTCCCAAACTTTGAAGCTTGTAGTCCCTTTATACACTTTAGAAAAATAAAACCTAACACACATAGTGTGGAAAATTAAATGATTAGATATAACACTTGAAGAATGAAGCAAAAATCTCCAAAACTTTTTAGGAATACAAATTTTTTATTCACACTATTGCATCATGTAACACCTGTGAGGTAAGCAAGTGGTGACCATTTTATGTAGGGAAATCTAATATTTGTAGCAAATATTTCAACCTTTCAATATTTCTTGCCAAGGACATGCTTTTTTAATTCTTCAAACGTGTGTATAGATTCTGATTGAGAAGATAGTGGTGAAAACATAGTGGTTTCATGGATGCCTGTTGATTTACCATGTTGACCCATTCTGATTCCTCTCATTACTATCCCTTAGCCTAAGGGTAGCAAGTGTACCTTTAGACAGAATAGAGTGTGCTGAGACTGACTTTCCTTCCATGCACTGAGTAAAGGCAGACTACCTTACTGTCCATTATATAGGGGAAGAAAGTCTTAATATAACAGAGTCAAAGAGTTCTTTCTCCTTTCTTTATTCATGAAGAGAAAAAGAGAAGGAATAAGCCTCACTTATACATAGGTTAGTGTCCAATTTTAATACAGGGTTCAGCAATGGCAAGATAGCACTTGGTCCCTGTCTTCTGAAATAATATTCAATATATTTCCTACTATAAATTTCTTGCTCCCTCTGTCAGAAAGGTAAACCGTTTTTCCAGTGGCTGCCTATAAATTCATGGATCTAATTCCATATTTCAAAACTCTTAAATTTTCCCCAGATGCACATGCTGTCAAAACAATTCCTAAAAGTGATGATTAATTTAGGAAAGGACAACAGATAGTTTTGGAAATATGTGTTCTTTGACCTGAATAATAAGACAGCTATGTATGAGAGCATATGATCTTGGCTTGAAGCTGTGGGATGTTTGCACAGTGAGTAAAAGATATTGCAATCTGTATATATACTCATTATAAATGAAAAGGAAATTTTCCAGATTCCTTGCTCATATTCAATGAGAGATAAGAACATCTAAGTGGAGGATTCATTATTTTACTTGAAAATTAAAACTGTTATTATTTCCTTGAGGTTAATGATGTATAGAGACTTCTAAAATTCTCTATTTCTTTTTTCTTCTTCTTCTAAAGCATTGGAATAAATTCTTGAGAAGCTTTTTTTTGGGAGTACATCTTTCAGATAAAGTTGGGCTTTAAAAATCTCTTGGAAAAAGTTAAACTCATAGAAGTAGAGAGTATAATGATGGTTACAGGTGTCCTACGGGAATGAGAGAAATGGGGAGATATTGGTAAAGGGTACAAAGTTGCAATTATGTAGAATAAATAAATCTAGAGATCTAATGTGCAGGAATGATTACTATACTTAATAATACTGTTTTAAACACTAGGTAATTCTAACAGAGTGGTTTTGAGGTATACTCATCACACACAAGAGGTGGTTACCACGTGAGATGATATTAGATTAGTCAATTTGCTTGACTCTAGTAATCATTTCACTACGTATATTTATATCAACTCATCATGTTGTACACTTTAGATATATAAATTTTTATTAAAATATGTACATACATAAAAAACACATAAAAAATTTAAATAGGAGCACCTGGGTGGCTCAGTCAGTTAAGCTTCTGCCTTCAGCTCAGATCATGATCCTGGGGTCCCAGGATAGCGCCCCCTCATCAGGCTCCATGCTCAACAGAAAGTCTGCTTCTCCCTTTTCCTCTGCTGCTCTCCCCACCTCTGCTCATGTTCTCTCTCTCTCAAATAAATAAATAAAATCTTTTTAAAAATTTTTTAAAATAAATATCTGATGAGAATTGACTGGCTAAAACTGACTTGGAGTCTCTACACCAGCAGCTAAACTTCCGCTTTTTTCCAAGTTAAATGTAGAACTCCTAATTTCACACATTAATCACAAAAGGGCATGTTTTTGGAAAAGTCATTGTTTCTATAACTCTTTATCTGTTTTTCTAAGATTTTGGTGACATTTTGAAACACAGGTCCTGTTGGGCACTTTCTTTTCTGTTGACAGTTAGTTTTAAGACACAAAGTAAGCCACTGCATCTCTCTTTTGTTGATTTCCTCATGTCCAAACTCAAAAGGTCAACATCTTCACTAATTCTCAGCTGTTTTAAAAAGACAATTACTACAAAATAGTTTTAGATGTGCAGAAAAGTTGCAAAGATAGTAGATACAAACCCATATGCCCTTTACTCAGCTTCCCCTAATGGTGACTATTTTATAAAACCAGGGCACATTGGTCAAAACTAAAAAATAATCATTGGTACAAGACTATTAACGAAACTACAAATGAATTTCACCAGTTTTCCTCTTATGCCCTTTTTTCTGTTCTAGGATCTTCTCCAGGGCACCATGTTGCATTTACTCACTGTATCTCCATATTCTCCTGTGATCCGTGACAGTTTCAGTTTTTCTCTTTTCTCTTATGATTTTGAGAGTTTCAAAGAGTGCTGGTTAGGTAGTTTGTAGGATGTCTCTGTATTTGGGTTTGTCTCATGTTTCCACATTATTAATTTTGTGCTTAAATTGTCCTAGTTTTGGCAATTAGGAGCTCTTTCAGTTTGACTCCTGTGTTCTTCTGACGTGTTCCTATCCATATTTTGTTGTTGTTGTTGTTTTGTAGTTTTTTTTTTTTTTTGAGGAAGATGCTTCCTTAATTTCTGGCAAAATGAATGCTCCAAGTTCATCTTACCTTTACCATGTCCCAGCCTTTGAAGAAATGGCATTTCTCTGAGAAGTTTTGGCTCTTTTTCATTGGATAATATTATTTAGAAAATGAGATCTATGATAAAAGATCTTTTTCAAATACACATTTTAAGAACAGTTTTATATTAAAAATTTGTAGATAGTAATTGAAAGATTGTAAGATAAAAAAATTGAAGATGGTAAGGGTTCCCATATACCTCATGTTATTAACATCTCATATTAGGAAGGTACGTTTGTTGCAATCAATAAACACATATTGATACATTATTACCAACTAAAACTTAACTGATTTTCTGAGTTTTTTACCTACTGTCTTTTTTCTGTTCTAAATTTCCATCTGGATATCATGTTACAGTTAGCATCATGTCTTCTTAGGCTTCTGCTTAGTCTGTGACAGTTTCTCAGACTTCCCCTATTTTCAGTTACCTTGACAGAAGTGAGGAATAGTGGTCAGATCTTTTGTAGAATGTTCTTAGTGAAGATTTTTCTGGTGGTTCTCATGATTAGACAGGTGTTTTGTGATTTGTGGAGGAAGATCACAGAGGTAAAGCACCATTTGCATCACATCATATCAAAAGTTCACACTCTCAACATGATTTGTCATTGTAAATACTGGCCTTGATTACCTGATTGAAGCAGTATTTGTCAGGTTTCTTCACTGTAAAGTTACTCTTTTTATGCTTCTTCCCATTCTGCACATTTTAGAAGGTTGTCATTTGTGCACAAGTCCATACTTAAGAGTGGGGAGTTATGCTCCCTCTTCGAGGGCAGATTTTCTATAGTAATTACTTCAAATTTTTCTGCTAGAAAGATTGTCTATTCTTTCCCATGTATTTACTTTTTCAAGCACTAATATCAGTATGGACTCATGGATACTTACTTAAGTTGTATCTATATCTATATCGTAGTTATATCTAGATCCTAGGAATAAACCTAACCAAAGAGGTGAAAGACCTGAACTCTGAAAACTATAGAACACTGATGAAAGAAATTGAAGATGACACAAAGAAATGGAAAGACAATCCATTTAATGGATTGGAAGAGTTAATATTGTTAAAATGTCCACATCACCCAAAGCATTCTCCACATTTAATGCAATCCCTATCAAAATTGCCAATAACATTTTTCACAGAGCCAGAACAAAGAATCCTAAAATTTATATGGAGCCACGAAAGACCTTGAATAACCAAAGAAATCTTGAAAAAGAAAAGCAAAGCTGGAGGCATCACAATTCCAGACTTCAAGTTATATTACAAAACTGTAGTGGACAAAACAGTATGGCACTGGCACAAAAACAGACACAGAGATCAATAAAACAGAATAGAAAATCCAAAAATGAACCCACAACTAAATGGTCAGTTAATCTTTGACAAAGCAGGAAGAATATCCAGTGGGACATTCTACCACACCATTCTACCTACACCACAAATGGTGTTGGAAAAATTAGACAGCAATATGGAAAAGAATAAAACCAGGACCAATTTCTTACGCCATACACAAAAACTAATTCCAAATGGATGAAGACCTAAATGTGAAATAGGAAAACATCAAAATCCTAGAGGAGAACACAGGCAGCAACCTCTTTGACATTGGCCATAGCAATTCTTTCTAGATATGTTTCCTGGGGCAAGGGAAACAAAAGCAAAAATAAGCTATTGGGACTTCAACAAAATAAAAACTTCTGCACAGGGAAGGAAACAATCAACAAAACTAAAAGGTAACCTAAAGAATAGGATAAGATATTTGCAAATGACATATCCAATAAAGTGTTAGTATCCAAAATATATAAAGAACTTATAAAACTCAACACCCAAAAATGAATAATCCAGTTAAAAATGGCAAAAGACATGAATAGACATGTTACCAAAGAAAACATCCAGATGGCCAACAGACATATGAAAAGATGTTCATCATCACTCATCATCAGGGAAATACAAATCCAAACTACGATGAGATATCACCTCACACCTGTCAGAATGGCTAAAATCAACAACACAAGAAACAATAGGAGTTGACAAGGATGTAGAGAAAGGGGAACCCTCTTGCACAGTTGGTGGGAATACAAACTGGTGCTGCCACTCTGGAAAACAGTATGGAAGTTCCTCAAAAAGCTAAATATAGAAGTACCCTACCATCCAGCAATTGCACTAATAGGTATGTACCCAAGGAATACAAAAATACAAATCAAAGAGATACATGCACCCTGATGTTTATGGCAGCATTATTTAGCCAAATTATGGAAACAGTGCAAGTGTCCATTGACTGATGAATGGATAAGGAAGAAAAGAACATGTGGTATACACACACACACACATACACACACACACTGGAATATGACTTAGCCATAAAAAAGAATGCGATCTTGCCATTTGCAATGACATGGATGAAGCTAGAGAGTATTATGCTAAAAGAAATAAGTCAGTCAAAGAAAGACAAATACCATATAATTTCACTCATATGTAGAATTTAAGAAACAAAACAGATGAACATAGGGGAGAAAAGAGAGGGACAAACCATAAAACATACTCTTAACTTCTACAGATAGCATGGGATGCTATCTAAGCACTAAGTGGCTCCTTGCCAACTTAGTGCTGAATTCTTAACTTGCTGACCACTTTAATGGTTATTAAAATCCTTGGAAAAGACACATGCAAGAATCCAGCTGAGCTTCCAAATCAATGATCATGGTGTGCACTTATAGATTGGATTCCTGAAGAAAAAGTATGAACTTGGAGACATAGAATCATAGAAAATCTACTGGAAGTGTTCCTTATTAAAACAAATTCCACCAAACTTTGCCAACCATGCTGCTTCAACATGTGGTAGTAAGCCTTGCTTTCTATAGTCAGTGTAGAAGTTACTTTAAATATATTTTTAATCCTAAAAACACTAGAAGGGCCTAGTTTACTCATCTCTTAATATTTTATGTTCATGTACAGACAGGCTCACCCTGCTATGTGAGACATGTTTCAAAACTGTTTGTGAAAAGGAAAATAATTTAGTTAGGTTTTATAGATTTTCTTTATATGAAACCAAACTGTTATCTGGGAATTTCACATATTTTTTTGGTAATATTGTCAGGTGTTTAGTTTTGAAGTTAATAACTAAAACAATGTAAGTTACTATGTCATGATTATCTGTATTAAATATAAGCATTTTGAATTAAATATAATAGAGATAAAAATTAATTTTAAAAGTAGAAAAATGTGATGTAATATAACAGTTCACTTTGCAGGACCATCGTCCACAATAAGGAATTTTTCCAGGTCAAGCATATCTTTCAAATGTCTTGTTAGACTTTAACATAAATGAAAAATGTGTTTTTAATTACATGAGCTGGAATATTTCTTTTTGATAAAAACAGAATATTTTTGTTCGGTTTTAGTATATTCTGAATTTTCTGGAGCTGCAACTACTATATGAAATGGGGGAGGGTTTTGTTCAGAATTTAAAGAAAACTTGTTTACCTTTTTACCATGTTTTTGTGTAAACTGATAGCTTGCTCCTTTTTATTGCTGGTGAGTATCTCACATAGTTTAATTTTAATTTGAAAATGTAATGATTAAAAAATAAGTATGGTATTTTTATTATAACAGCAAGCAGAAATGGAAGGAAAATAATTTATGATAAAACTATGCATTTGTATCATTAAAACTCCTAGTTGACTACACTGGGAGACAAAATGAGGATTGTTGAACATATTTATAATAAAACATTTGGAAAGAAGAGAATAAAGACAATCAGAAGAAATAGGAAACTGTTAGGACAAATAATAACAAACCAGAGTAATTTGTATGTAATAAGAAAAAAGTGGAAATGACCATAATTGAAGTAAGTATATTGTGCCCAAAAAAATTACTGTTGAAGGGAAGAAATAAGGAAGTACTTGCAAATAACTGGACTTTATTTTTAAATGTCACATCAAACTAATTCTTGATGGCTTTTCATAAATAGAATAGAAAACATTGCTCCTATATAAAACCACAGCATCTGTCAAGGCAACCATTCCGTTCTATTGCTCGAAAGGAAGTATCTTGAAAGCTGTCCTTCAATATTTGATAACGAAGTATCCTTCAGATTGGAACAAGGATAAAATAATGAAGATTCTATACCAAAGTGATATCTCAAACCTCAAATCAGAGAAGATTTCAAAAGAATAAACAACATGTGAAGGATACAGCATAGGGAATATAGTCAACGGTATTGTAATAGGCTATGGTGACCAAGGGTAGCTGTACTTGGGGTGGGCAGAGCAGAACATAGAGACTTGTTCAATCGCTCTGTAATTTCTATATTGTTTGATTCTCTCTTTCTCTCTCCCCCTCCCTTCCTCTCTCCCCTTTTCTCTCTCTCTCTTTCCCCCTTTCTCTTTCTCTCTCTTTCCCCCTTTCTCTTTCTCTCTCTCCTTTTCTCCTTCTCTCTTCCTCTTAAGAAACAAGGCCACAAATAGTGGTAAATTCTTACCCCAAGCTTAAAAGGCAAATTAACATGTAGAAATAGTAAATGTAGCTGATTGAAGAAATTGTTATTGTAGCACCTAGAGGGAGACACATGTTTTATTTACAAAAATACTTTGAGAGCCCACTTTGAATAAGAACATTCATGGCTGTGTAGTATCCTGGCCAATGACAACACCAGACCAGGGACATCTTCCCCACCCCAAAGGAACCATGAAACTGAGTAATTCCCCAGTCCAAATCCTAACGCATTTCAAGAATGGTCCTCTAGAGGGCACCAGCCTTCTCACTTTTTTTAGGTCAAGAACAAAGAAGATGTCACTGCTATTAGATGTGCTATACATGTTGGCTAACTGAACATAATAAAAGAAGAAGAAGGAGAAGGAGGAGAAGGAGAAGAGGAGGAGGAAGAAGAAGAAGTTGTTTATTATTCTCCTGACAAGTCGGTTTGATCACCTTTATTTTCCCCAAGGTGGTGGTCTGCTGTGTTGCAACCCTTTCACTTCCGGCTCTCTCGATTCCTCTCCTATCACGCAGCACACGGCACACTTCGAATCTGGTGCCTCTTTGCAAACTAAATCTCAGGGTTACAGCTTTTCCTCCTCCAAAGGAGCCTCCCAGACATTTTCCTGAGTGAGTTTTCCCTCTCGATAAAAAGTGGAAAGTAAAAAAAAAAAAAAAAAAAAAAAAAAAAAAAAAAAAAAAAAAAAATCTCTTCTACTACATTACACGTTTATTAGACTTTTTAGTCACTCGTAAAAAAATAAAACTAGCCACAATTTACAGCCTTGATTCCCCCGCAAAAAAAACAGAATTTACAAATTCCAAATCAATGATTTACAGATTGACTTTAGATACAATAATCCATTCATAAATGAATGACTCTCAGAAATAACAGAGAGTCCAACAAGATAGACAAAGAAAAGAATAACAAAAAGTTCATGCTCATCGTTTATTCCAAAGCGCCTGGTTTGCTTTCCTCTGGTTGTAACATGCTGTGTCACATTTATCCCCAGTCCCTAATCTGCCCTGCTGAGCAAGAGGCAAAATTAAATAAATAAAACCTCAGGGGAAAGTGAATGTTGGTAATACCGTCTTTTGGACCTCCTTATAAAGGAGAGAAAAGCATATTTTTGCTTCAGTGTTTTCCTCTCTCACCCACCCTGGCTGCAATATAGTGCTTACCAAACACCTCAGGTTTCAGTCTGAATTATAATTATATGCAAGAGTAATAGTCAGCAGCATACTTAAGTGTTTTGAGGATAAAAAATTTGTATTGCTTACCAAGAGCAAGAAAACTTAACTTTAGCCCTCAGAGATCCTATTTTAAAGCTATCCTCTAAGGTTTCAGTTTGGGGACTCTATTAATTAGTTGTAATTGATTTTAAATAGTTTATAGTAACATTCATTTCTTTGAATGATTAAAACCACTGCAAACCATGTGCTACCCGTTTAATATTTTGTTTAAGATATCTTGATTTACCAGAAGAGGGAGCAATCTATCTAGTCTCCATCTGTCTGCATCTCTATAATTTCTATCAACATAGAACCTTTGAACGCTAGCTACAGTTTTATGTGAACCTGTTTCGGCACTTTAAATTTTAATCTGTATTTAAATGAGAGGTAAGAAAAGTTAGAGTTTCTAAATTGTATGAAGAAACTGCAATACATTTTGAGGAACAAATCATTTTTTAAATTACCTTCCTTTCCTGAAGAAATTAAATGAGCTATTGACACAATTAAGATGGAACCACAGAGAAAGAGAAAGCCAAAAGATAGTTTAATGACCTTGAGATAGTTATTGCTATTTATCTTTCTTCCATTGCATCGGTGTCATTTTTACTATTTAACCATTAATAGATTTAGTGGTGTGAGATAACGCTTTTGATCTTTTACTTCTTGTTTTTATAATATCTTAATAAACATAACATGTGGAAATGGATTAATGGCCAATATGAAATTACTTTAGACTAACTACTTGAAGATTGGAGGAAAGGGATAATATCAGATATAAATTTTCATTTTTTTTACTTTTTATTACCAATTATAATATTCAACATATTGTCTTAGATGACCTTGTCCAAAAATGTGTCAAAACTTATTTTTCGGGGTGCCTGGGTGGTGCAGTTGTTAAGCGTCTGACTTCAGCTCAGGGCGTGATCCTGGCGTTATGGGATCGAGCCCCACATCAGGCTCCTCTGCTATGAGCCTGCTTCTTCCTCTCCCACTCCCCCTGCTTGTGTTCCCTCTCTCGCTGGCTATCTCTATCTCTGTTAAATAAATAAATAAAATCTTTAATAAAAACAAAAACAAAAAAAAACCTTATTTTTCAATTTAACTGATGAAGAAAATATTTATTTCTGCCTGATTTGCCTCATGCCTAAACTGTTGTTCATGAATAATAAGATGCTTTTTTGAGATTGTTACATTTCTCTGTATATGTCTTTTAAATAAATCATCTGACTGTATTAACTATTAGAATTATGGAAAATATATGAAATATAGAATCATGAACAAATAGGTATAACACGAAATGCACCTGTTTAATTATTTATTATTTATTAAAGCTTTTTTAAAACTTTATTTGACAGAGAGAGAGGCAGTGGGAGAGGGAACACAAGCAGGGGGGAGAGGCAGAGGGAGAGGGAGAAGCAGGCTTCCCGCTGAGCAGGGAGCCGGATGCGGGGCTCATCCCAGAATGCTGGGATCATGATCTTGGCCAAAGGCAGACACTTGACAACTGAGCCATCCAGGCACCCTGCACCTGTTATATTTAAGCACAGAAATGATTTTTTTCAGAGGCTACATTGAGGGGAGGTAAATTTCGGTGACTATTATAGACATGCTATCAACCTGAGACCCGTGAGTCAGAAGAATTAATGTGCCCTTCATAGCTGGTCACCCCGCTCCTCTGCCCACAAGAACCAAGAGCTTTGCCATATTCCTGAATCTGTTCTTCACTGTCTCCACTAAGCAAAAAGGCACTCCTCAACTCATTCGGTCTTGGGAGAGAGCCTTAGGAAGAGTGGATGCAATCCAAGGGTGTTACTGGAATTAGGGCTTCACAGGGCCAGGTTAGTGTGAGCATGGTTGTGGTTTGGTTTTAGGTTGTTGTTTTTTTCTTTTTTCTTTCTTTCTTTTTCTTTTTCTTTTTTTCTTTTCTCTTTTTTTTTCTTTTTTCTTAGTTGCCTTGTAAAGCTGTCCCCAGTTGAACCTCCAATTTCTTCTTCCTTGTAGCCTAGATGGAAAGTCAAAAGAGAGCTGCATTTCACATCGAGCCCTATTTTCCTTTTTGCCAAATGTGCTTTCTGGTTATAACAACATGTATGTTCTGTCACTTGACAGTGGTAACCTAGGTGGAGAGTGATTCTGTAAACCACCGAGGTTCCATATAGCACATGGAAGGAAACATTAATGGTGACCTAATAGGCAATTGAATTCACATGTGCTACGTTCATATCTCCCTTCAGTGCACAGTTTGGTAACACAGAGTTTTAATAGTGCCAGTCAGGTCTTTCTAGCCCGAGTGTTGAAAGCATCGACCTAATCCATTATCATAGAGTAATACAATTCTCTCCAAAGATAACAAAAGCCATTTCTGTCAGGCTAACTTACTTTAAACATCAATGAAATGGCATTCTGATTTTAATTTCTTTAACAGTGGAAGAGCATGAGCTTTGGCAGGAAGGTGGTGTTCTTTTCTACAATTTCCACTGGAGAGGAGACTTGAATTTCCGGCCAGTTTTCAGGGAGCATTGACAACGAAGATTATTATAATGCCAATAGAAACTACCAGGACAGGGAGGGATGCTCCTCCTCCCCCTAACCCTTTGTTACCAACTTCCTGACTTTATATTTCGTTGGTGTATCTTGGCGGGCACAGGGCAAAATGAATAGAGGCAGATTAACTGAAGCCAATGGAGATCAAGCTTCAGGGTCCATCACCTGCATGAGCCTTTGCAGAATCTCAAGAAAGGCACTAGTAATGTGTTCTTATGGTATTACGCTGTTGTAAAATTTGCAAAATATTGTATTTTGATGACAGCTTGTTAAGAACTCCCCCTCATCACACTTTTTCTCTTATGGGGTGATGTTGAAGTGTTCCCAGGGATTGTTGGGAAAATGCGCGTTGAGTGGGACAGTTATCCATCTAGTTTCAAATAGGCAGAATATATTCATGTGGTTCACAGTCTCTTCAAGATATGGTTATTAATACAAGCTGTCTGCATTAGAAATGACTTCTTTGATCAACCATGCTGGAAGAAAGTCTAAATACCTTTTCTATTATCTCTTTATAAAATATTACAAAACATGAAATTAAGGTAACATTATGTATCATCTATACCTCAATGATAAAAAAAAGAAAACATTACAAGACTGTTGTCATATGAAAAGACTATGCAGACAAAGACTAAAAGGTTCTATATTATAGAAGTGTTTCATGTAGTAATTGGTAAGTATATTATGTTCCTCTTCTAATTTTGTGACATTAGTGTGGTTTGTTGGCCTTTTGAAACTTGCATTTTGCTGTGAATTCTGATTTATTTTCTCATTTTAAATAAATAGTCACTATTGAATTTTTGTTTCATAATTTTGTTTTCTTTTTCTTAAAGAGGGCCCCGACATTTTTTCTAAACTGATACATTTGTCACAAAAGCTGAATTCAGGCTCTGACTCAAAGGACAAGTAGACTCCTGAACGTCGGCAACTTCTACCAAGCACCTGCTACCGTAGGTGCTTTCATCCTGACCTTCACTGACTTCATGCACTTCCTAATTTTCCTGCCTTTTCTCCCATCATGAGTATTTAAGGAAGAAAGCAAACAAGTGTATTATATGCATATGCTCACAGTCCTGCTTTTTCCTCTGTTCCTGGGACTTTAATGGGATCCCAACAAGGTATTCTCAGTGTGCTTCTACTCCCTTTCCACTTGAACGACTTTTAGCAACAAACCCATATATATTCACCTGAGATCCTTTACTCCTTTGTATGAGAGCTGCCAGTTCTAGTTGACTTCTAGATTCCCGCGTGGATTAGTCAACATCACAATCAACAAGCATTTATCGAATGGTTACTATGTGCAAGCACTGGGCTAGGCAATGGGAATTTGGGGGTTGCTGAGTCCTAAGCAGTAGAAATTGTTTCATTCTGTAAAGGAAAATGTCCCTTGGTTTGCTTTGATAAAGTGCATTATAGTCAGCATCACATTTGACCCTCACAATTCTTTGCAGTAGGTGCTACTGGATCTCTCTTAGAGATGAGTAGACTAAGTCTCAGAGAGCCTCCGAGAGTTTATGTGACTTTCTGAGTTCATGCCGCTCATAAATGCACAGCTTGGACTGCACCTCCGGGACTCCACAGCTTTCCCTCTGTGCTACAGATGCTACCCACCACCGTGTTCCCTGGCTCAGTGTTAATATAGCTGATAGAATGCCTTGCTAGACATTGTGTGTGTGTGTGCATATCAAATCTGACTTCTAATTATGACTTCCTGAATTGCTAACTTTGAGCAAGTCAATTAACATCTCCCAATTTCTGTTTCATTGCACATTAAGTGGAATAATAATAATTATCTCAGCTTGCTGTGAGCATTTATAGAGATACGAAGAGCATGAGTTGTGGGATGAGACTGCTAAAGGACAGAGGTGAGGAGGCTGAAGAAGGCACACATTCTAACAATTATCCTCTTGGCTCCGATCTCTGTCTCTCTGTTTCTGTCTGTCTGTCTCTTTCAATTTAAAAGGTAACAGACAGATGCAGACATACATTTTTTGGAACTGTATTCCCTGATTATATTCCTCTATCATTCCTAAAGTCAATCTCTACTCTAAGCTGTTATATATCATTGCCATGCATGTCTTATACTTCTTAAAAGTTTTTATTGTAATTCCAGATAGTTAACATGCAGTGTAATATTAGTTTCAGGTATATAACATAGTGAATCAACACTTCCATACATCACCCAGTGCTCATCAGGACAAGAGTCCTCCTTAATCCCCATCACCTATTTAACCCATCCCCCTCACCTCCCTTCTGGTAACCATCAGTTTGTTCTCTATAATTAAGAGTCTGTTTCTTGATTTGTCTTCCTCTCTCTCTTATTTTTTCCCTTTGTTTTGTTCCTTAAATTCCACATGTGAATGAAATCATATGGTATTTTTCTTTCTCTGTCTGACTTATTTCACTTAGCATAATACTCTCTAGCTCCATCCACATTGTTGTAAATGGCAAGATTTCATTCTTTTTATGGCTGAATAGTATTTACATGTTTTATAATTTATCCGTATGTAAATTTGTATTAGTGGTGGTATGTGCTTAGCAGGGACTCTGGTGTATAGTAAGTATAGTAAATATTATATTAGTATGAGTCCTTCTTTCTTTGCATCCTGGTCAAATATTGATATTGCCAACAGAATTATTTAGAATTGTATTTATTATTTTAATTTGAATTTCCCTCTTTAATAATTGGGTAATACATTTCATAAATTTGTTAGATATTCAACTTTCTTTTTCTATTTTAGGTCATTTTCTCTGGGTCATTTGTGATTTTCTTAATAATTTTTGAGGTTCTTTGCTTGTTCTGATTACAAGTTTATCAGTTATATAAGCTACAATCATCTACTTTTAATCTGTGATTTGTCCTTTTATTATACAAAAGCCATTAATTTTTATTATAGTTAAATATGTCAAGTTTTCTTTTGGATATTGTGATATCTCTATCTTGTAAGAAACTCTTTCCTCACCTAGTATTAAAAAACTATTCCACCTATATTTATTCTACAAGTTTCAAACTCCCCTACAAATGTCTTTAATAATCACAGGGGATATTTTGAGCACCTGTGGGAGGTGAGGTGTCTGGTCCTGATAGTAGGCAAAAGGCCATCACTCTGTCAAGGTATGCCTGAGAACCTCATCTAATGCAGCTTTGAGGACTAATACTCAAATTCTCTACAAAGTAATGTAATAAGAATTCCACTAGAAGCTCAACTAATTAGAAGGTACATTGACTAGAGTTCTAAGAAATCAACTTCTAGACAGAATAAATACAAAGCTGATTGATTGGATTTTATTAGAAACGTGTTCTTTAATGTAGAAAAGGTATACCTTGGCCACAAAAAAATTAAGGACTATAGAAAATGTTCATATACTGAGTCTTCCATTCTTTTGAATGTATTCAATTTTATGGATTAAACTATGATTCTGTCAGACTTGAGTCCAGAAACAAAGGTTATTTCTTATGCTGGAAATCTAGAAATAGCTATGAACTAAAAAGAAGATAGTCTTAGTAAACTTGGCAAGATAGGTGGAAATACCTCAGAATATGGAACCAATGTTTTTAGTCGCCCTTGGCAGACCATGATAGCCTTTGAGTTCGTCATATTTAATTAAATGTACGTAAAAGTGAAAGTGATATATTGAACACTTTTGTCTTTTGAGATAGTATCTCCAGTGGTTAAACTTGAAGACTAGATGATTTCACTATTTTCTCATAGTTATGAAAGATATGATTCTTATATCTGAGAACAGATCAAGTCAAACCAAATTTATTCCCAGAATAAAACCCTCTAAGGCAATGAAGTTTTAATTTTTTTTATAGTTACTAAAGTTTTTTTTAATTGTATGAATGGTAGAATACAAAACAATTCTACAAAGAAGGCTGCCTGCCACAAAGAAGAGATCTCTGAATTTCCATTCAATCTGATCCTTGCTGTTTTGCCTCTATTGTTTTTTTTTTAATGATTTTTTATTATACTATGTTAGTCACCTTACAGTACATCCCTGGATTCCGATGTAAAGTTCGATGCTCCATTAGTTGCGTGTAACATTAACAATGCTTTGCAAGTATGCGGGCACAGTAAATGCATATGCATAAACAATGGTGAATGGTTATCTTTTTTTACTTGAGCTTACTCTTCAATAAACATGAATAAAGAGGGATGCCTGCGTGGCTCAGCTGGTTAAGCATTTGCCTTTGGCTCAGGTCATGATCCCAGGGTCCTGGGATCAAGTCCTGTGTTGGGCTCCCTGCTCAGCCGGAAGCCTGCTTCTCCCTCTCTCTGACCCTTGCCCCCGCTTGTTCACCAGCTCTCTCTCTCTCTGATAAATAGATAAAATCTTTAAAAAAAATGAATTAAGAAAACTCTTTATTACATGTCTTTTTATGTATCATTATGCCTATAATAATTTGAAGTTATTCATTTGTATACCACATGAAGGTATTTACCATGTTATTATAAAACAGATGAGTAAGTAAAAACTCAAGTAATGAATAAAATACATTTCCAGAGGTTTATTGAAGCCCTCTGTAGGTATTTTCAGGGTGTTGATTGCCAAAGGAAAGCAACCAAAGTCATGTCGACTTATGAATCAGTAAGGCATAATTACTGAGTATTCATGAAATGCCAAAACAGAGCTCCTTCTGTTTAAAGATATTATAATCTCCCTTAGATGGCCTTACAGTAGCAAGGGACGCCAGCGTTATGCCACAAACTGAAGATCAATAGCAAGGTATTATTTATCAAATTAAATACCGTTAAAAAGCAGAAATGATTCTTAAAAGCATGTTTAAATTACAAACACATTAATATTAAAAGTAAAAGAGAATAATACAAAAATGAGTTGTCTTTTAAAAGAGATAGGGAAAGGGGAATAGCAAATAGAATAGTAAAAAGGGAAACAGTGAAAGAAAGAGTATATTGTGTAACTTGGAATTCTTTTTCTTCGTGTTTGCATTCTTTTAATTCTATTCCTATCCCTTGGTCTAACAAAAGCAAGCCAAGGGTAGGCTTTAAACAAATTCTGAAAAGCCAGAAGTGGAACAGGAAACCTGGTTTGATAAAGCGAAGGCAATTTGTTCAACATGTGGGAGAAGTGCTTCATCTTGTTAATAGAAGGTCTGTGAGCTGAATTGTTACTAACAGATAAGCTATTAATTTGAAGTAGAAATTGAATTTGTCTTATGGGATTTGCAGAAGTAATGGTTTTTCTTACATATTCCTTTCCAGATGTTCTTTTTATAACTACAGGCAATCTTAATTTTCAAATATTCCAAACGTATAATTAAAGTTTCACCTCAAATTTAAAGTATTAAATCTTGAGTAAACTTGGATAGACTGCTGCTTTGGCAAAACGAGAAACGTGCCTTGAATTCTTCTGATTCCTCCTTCAGTCGTCCTGTCTGCCATCTGGATAACAGCCATCCTTCACATCTCCAAACACACACACCTACCTCTTCCTGCCTGGCACCAGCATGACCCGACTTTTCAGAACATAACTTCCTTTATATAATATTGTTGAGGGCAGAGAGCCTTTGTACTTCATTTTCCCTTTTCCAATATCAAGAAATATGTCTTGTCTTGGATTTGAGCCTATGTACTTTCTGTTGTTCATTTCTTTAGTCAATTGAATATACTTCTTTGCACCATTACACCCTTCTAAACTCAACAATCCTACTCAGGATTGAACCAGTCTCCCAAAGCTGTTTTTGTATAATGCAGAAAAATATGATATTTTTAAAAAATGTAACACTATTGTTTCTTAAAATATAACATCATCCTGGGATTGACTAAAACAAAAATTTGCCTAACAGATTTTTTTTTTTTTAAGATTTTATTTCTTTACTCGACAGAGATAGAGACAGCCAGCGAGAGAGGGAACACAAGCAGGGGTGGGAGAGGAAGAAGCAGGCTCATAGCGGAGGAGCCTGATGTGGGGCTCGATCCCATAACGCCTGGATCACACCCTGAGCCGAAGGCAGACGCTTTAACCGCTATGCCACCCAGGTGCCCCTGCCTAACAGATTTTTAAATCAAGAAATTCTTTAGTGAAGTAATAGAGTTCTGCTAAAGAGGAGCAATCTCAAATTCTCGAAAATTGTGGAGTTTCATGATATGACCTTTCACCCACTATCTGCCTGTTACTCTTATCCATTAGATCACATCTATAGCACTACTTATACTTATTATGATTTTGTTAAGATACGTCAATCAGCATTTTGTCAACGCTCCAAAAATATTTTCATATATTAAAACTCACAAATGAGGGTATTTGGCCATGTGCAAGATTTAGAAACTTCAAAATCAAATGTTTGGCACAGATATTCTCTATTAGTTTGCTACCCCTTATCCCCTGTTCCCTACTACCAATTTTTGCATTTTCAGAAGATTCTTTACTTGTACCTGAAAAAGAAAGGAGCAGAGGGCTCTGGGCAGGTGTGGTGACAGTAAGAGGGAGGTTGTGGTGAGTACATTGGTCTTGAGGAAAAGATTCATCATCATTCTGGGCAAGTCACTTAATCTTTCTGAACCTCAATAATATATATTTCACACAGTTGTTATAATGTGGATACATTAACTACAGAAGTATTTACTCATCAGTCTTTTGCTGTGCAGCACACAATAAAACCCTAAGAGCTTTTAGAAATATTTACTTCTAGGGGCTCCTGGGTGGCTCAGTCCTTAAGCGTCTGCTTTCGGCTCAGGGCGTGATCCCAGCGTTATGGGATCGAGCCCCACATCAGGCTCCTCTGCTGTGAGCCTGTTTCTTCCTCTCCCATTCCCCCTGCTTGTGTTCCCTCTCTCACTGGCTGTCTCTCTCTCTGTTAAATAAATAAATAAAATCTTAAAAAAAATGCTTATAAATAAATCTGATAAGTTGGCTCTGGTCTTGGCTGACCTCACTTGGACTAGGCTGGACTCCAAGGTTTAGGAACTAAAAATGCAACAGCTACCTGGGGATGCCCTTCTCAAGACAGCAGCCAGAAGCTCCAAAATGGTGGGTAGAAATTACCAAGCCTCCAAAGGTTTTAGCTTCCACCTGTATTCTACTGAGCAAAGCAATATGGACAAGACCAAAGTCAATGGCAAGAGAAAGATTTGTAAGCAAATAATTCAGTCTAACACCAGCTAAAATATGCTAGGTTTTGAATGAATGCTTTTAAAAAGATGAAAGATGCTTCCTTAAAAATGTCACATTTTATACCTAAAATTCACCTAAATTCTAGCAAGTACATATCAAATTTCATTTTGCTTATTTTGAGTTTATTGTGACTTTAGATTTCTTTTGAATAAAAGAGTTTATATTTTAAAGATTCTAATATCTGGAACACCACTGCAATGAACCTTTCCACTTAAAATATAGGCTTTTTGAGGTCTAAAAAGCATGTTTTTACTATTAACACTGACTTTCCTTTAATGTTTTCAGATATACAAATTTTAGGGTATAGATAGAATACTTTTATATGAGGATAATTAGAATGATTTCTTGGAAGAATTAGGATTTGAGACAAAACGTTGAAAGAAAGGGGCAGAGATATTCACGCAACAATTGAGAACAATGCTATAATTTGGGGAAGAATTTGGGCAAAGGGCACAAAGGCAGTAATATTTAGTAGACAGTGAGAACCAAGAATGGGTACCCAAGTTAAGGGCACAGCATGAAGCCAGACAGGAGCAGAAGTAAAAGTCATTTTGTGTAAATGCAGTTACACAATATTGAGGTTATGAATGTTTCAGATTTGTTTTTGAAAGCTGTTCCTTTCAGCATATTTTTTATTTGCCCATGTGCTGTTTATTATTTATAAAGTTATTATTTGCCAAAGCCTTTAGTTTGTTTTTATTTATTTTAGATCAAAGCATTTGCAAAATCTATGTTAATTTTTGGGTTTATACTCAGGAGAATAGTCAGAAGTAACACATAGCAACTGAAAAGTTGCACATTTTCTTCCATATTTCCAGTGTTTCCCCCTACAATTATCTACTTAAAATTAAATTTTCTTCATTTCTCCCATTACCTAGCAAAATAATGTGTTTAACATTCAGATACTATATATAGGTAGATAGATACATACACTTTATATATGTAATTTTTGTATTTTATAATCATATATATTTTTTTAATTGTGGAGAGTATATATTTGAAGAAAACACTAGACATTTCAATTGTTTCACTTTTGTTAAATGGGATTCTTTAAAATTACTGTTAAAAGTGGACAGCAGTGTTTTTGTTAGCTAATGATATTGGAGAACATTTTCATTCTCCTTACATTAGGAAAAAAACCTGTCTTTGACATTAGGTCTGTAGATTAAAGTGTGAATACTTCTCCTTTTATAATGCTCACCTTTCTTTTTTTTTTTAATGATTTTTTATTATATTATGTTAGTCACCATACAGTACATCCCCGGATTCCGATGTAAAGTTCGATGCTTCATTAGTTGCGTATAACACCCAGTGCACCATGCAATACGTGCCCTCCTTATTACCCATCACCAGCCTATCCCAATCCCCCACCGCCCTCCCCTCTGAGGCCCTCAGTTTTTTTCTCATAGTCCATAGTCTCTCATGTTTCATTCCCCCTTCTGATTACCCCCCCCTTTCTTTATCCCTTTCTTCCCCTACCAATCATTCCTAGTTCTTATGTTCCATAGATGAGAGAAATCATATGATAATTGTCTTTCTCTGCTTGACTTATTTCACTTATATAATGCTCACCTTTCAACAGCCCCTCCTGGTAAACCTGAAATACAACCTCTAGCCCAAGCACATACTGAAGCGCTTCTGTCGATCTAGAAAGAAAAGTGATTATTAAAAGATGAAGCTGCATCCCTTTGAATGAGTGTTTTTGTATTCTTTGTGTAACTACCTAGTAGTGCAATTGCTGGATCTTAGGGTAGCTCTACAATGGCCAAATTATGGAAACAGCCCAAGGGTCTATTGACTGATGAATGGATAAAGAAGATGTAGTATATATATACAACGGAATATTACTCAGCCATAAAAAGAATGAAATCCTGTCATTGGCAAGGATGTGGATGGAGCTAGAGGGTATTATGCTAAGTGAAATAAGTCAGAGAAAGACAAATACCATATGATATCACTCAAATGTGGAATTTCAGAAACAAAACAGATGAGCAAAGAGAAAACAAAAGAGAGAGAAAGAGAGGTAGGCAACTAAGAAACAGACTCTAAACTATAGAGAACACACTGATGGTTACCGCGGGGGAGGGTGGTGGGTGGGGGGATGGGTGAAACAGGTGATGGGGATTAAGGAGCGCACTTGCTGTGAGCAGCGCCGGGTGTTGTATGGAAGTGTTGAATCACTATATTGTGCACCTGAAACTAAATGAACATTGTATGTTAACTACTGGAATTAAAATAAAAACTTAAAATACAAAGATGAAGCTGCAGCATGATTTCTTAGGCGAAATGCAAGTTTTGAGACACTTCTTTATTTAAAATGTTTTTAGCATTACCTACTGTTCTGGATATTCTAATTTAAAGAAATTAAAATATAATATTTCAACCAGGCTGGACAGTGTTATATGAATGAACAGCTCTTTCAGCTTCACATCTCTGGCTCCTGCTGTAATTTACAATGTTTCATATGCTAACAGTACACCGGAGCCAGGTCTTCATATAAGCTGTAAAGAGACCTATGGAAATACAAGCAATCCATCAATAAGTGAAACATACATAGTAGGACATCAGTTAAGTAGTGTATCATTCTGAAATATAATTTTTAATAAATATTTGACCTCCTTCTCATTACCTTAGTGAACATCATTTTTCTATGAATGTTTAGAAATGATATATTGGAAAAATGCATGGCTTAAACATGCATTCTTTTTTAAAAAAGTTACACCATGATTGGTTTTCACTTTAAAATTAATCTGAATTGCCCATCTGCTTTGTAATTCATTTATGACATAAACATTTGTTTCAATGTTCCCCCCCCAAAAAAAAAACCAAAAGAGCTCCAAGTAAAAATCATCTCTAGTATAATGTGCTTTGTTTTGTGAATTCTGGTTCTCCTGCCAACAGGCCTATATAACCAGGGACATGTGTGTACCATTCTGAGAAATACTGAATATTCCAAAATCCAAATTCATTTGTTAATTTAATATAAATTGTAAATAATACAAAGGTCACATAAACATGATCTCCCTTCCCTAGGAGCTCTTAGCATTGTTGGAGATAAGACAAGTACATCAATAGATACTATTTACACAATAGATATTGATAAGAGAGGGAAATGAAACAACAGAGATAATGGTTGGCTGGATCAGTTAAAATCTTTGTGGAGAAAAATGGTTAGAGAGTGGGTACTCAAAAAGAATAAATGGAGGAGACTTCAATCAGTGAAAACAGGATCAAGAAAGGCACAGAAGTATTTACGGAAATTATTGAAATTTTGGTTTTTTCAGATAATGTAGGACAGCACTAGTGGTAAAAGAAGATATCTTAAAAATGAATCACTGCACTTAGTGACTGTAGATGAGTCAAATTTCAAATGGATGACAAAATACGTTCTCCAAAAATCTAATAATAAGCTTAAAATAATTACTTTCCTAGACTTCAAGAAACAGGTTAAAGGGTTTTCAGGTTATGGCATCAATATGAATCTCAACATTCACGTTTTAAATAATCTGATCAAAGTATCATGGTGACTCTAGATTTCAAGAACAATGACATTTTTCTATCTTTTCATTCTGAAACTTACACTTTTTTTCCAGAAAAATTAATAGTTTATACTGATGACTACGAGAAATGCAGATTTCAATATAATCATTACAATCTTTCTTTAAAAATTCAGTTATTCCTTTGACATAGCGTAACACAAAAATACATTCTGGGTCAATGAAAGACCTGATTGTAAAGTGTAAAATAATAGAAGCAGAAGATAACATAGGAGAAGTTTCTTCATGACTTTGGGATAGGCAAAATTTTTTTCTCCAACAGGTCACACACATCATTTACCAAAAGAAGAAGATTGATAAAATGAACTTCATTAAAATTAGGACATTATGTTCATCAAGAGACATGAGTACTTTGATTAAATCCCATTGAGTTTATAAAATAGCATATATAAAGCCTCTGGTTTAGTTCTTAATAATAACATTTAACTCTTCTTGAGTACTTTCTGTTACTGTTTTAAGTGCTCCCATGCATTAACTCTCTCTCTCTGTTGTTTTAAAGATTTACCTATTTATTTTAGAGAGAGAGAGAGAGAGCGCACGTGGGGAGGGGCAGAGGGAGAGGGAGAGAGAGTCTCAAGTGGACTCTGCCCTAAGTGTGGAGCCCAGTGCCAGCTGGATCCCATGACCCTAAGATCATGACCCCAGCCAAAACCAAGAGTCTGACGCTTAACCAACTGCGCCACCCATGTGCCCCCATTAACTCATCTTACTACACAAGTGACAAAGTTTAAGATAGCTACTATTATTATTTCCTTTTAAAGAGAATGGATCATGGGCTCATAGTGGCCAAGTAGCATAATCAAGGTCCCACAACTAGTAACAGGTCATGGAGCTAACTCCAGCATTTTGATTTAAAATTCCATGCTTTAAAACATCGCGCTACACTAATTCCACCTTTTAAAACAAGACAGGAATTCTGTGCTTACATTCCCTAGTGGAGGATGGTTTTATCAATGATGTGCTACCAGAACAGCCAGGGCCTTGCCTTGAGATTCAGGTTTGAGGGTCATGAAACCATACAGTGGATGACATGCCTACAGGGGAATATATACAGATAAATATATACAAGCATACCTCATTTTATTGTGCTTTGTTTTATTGCACTTTACAGATATTGTGCTTTTTACAAATTTAAGTTTTGTGGCAATTGTGTGACAAGCAAGGCTACCAGGCCATTTTTCCAAAAGCATTTGTTCACTTCGGTAATTCTCAAAGTATTTCACACTTCTTCACTGTTACTGTGTTTGTTACGATAATGTGTGATCAGTGATCTTTGATGTCACTTCTGTAATTCTTTTAGGGATGCTATGAACCACACCCAGATAAGACTGTGAACTTAAGAAATGTTGTGTGTGCTCTGACGCTCCATTGACTGGACGTTGTTTGGTCTCTTTCTCTTTCATTGGGCCTCCCTATTTCCTGAGACACAATAATGTTCAAATTAAGCTAATTAGTAACCCTATAATGGGTTCTAAGTGTTCAAGTGAAAGAAGAATCACCACCTCTCACTTTATTTTATTTTTTTTTAAAGATTTTATTTATTTATTTGACAGAGACAGCCAGTGAGAGAGGGAACACAAGCAGGGCGAGTGGGAGAGGAAGAAGCAGGCTCCTAGCGGAGGAGCCTGATGTGGGGCTCGATCCCAGAACGCCGGGATCACGCCCTGAGCCGAAGGCAGATGCTTAAGGACTGCGCCACCCAGGCACCCCGCATCTCTCACTTTAAATAAAAAAAACCAGAAATGATGAAGCTTAGTGAGGAAGGTATGTTGAAAACAGAGACAGATCAAAAGCTGGCCTCTTGCACCAGTTTAGCCAAGTTGTGAATACAAAAGAAGAGGTCTTGAACGAAATGAAAAGTTCTACTTCAGTGAACACACAAATGATAAGAAAGCAAAACAGCCTTTGTTGCCCGTATGTAGAATGTTTTAATGTTCTGAATAGGGGGGCAGATAAGCCACACCACTCCGCTGAAGCATAAGCCTCATCCAGAACAAGGCCCTGACTCTTAAATTCTGAAGGGTGAGAGAGGTGCGGAAGCTGCAGAAAAAAAAATTGAAGCTAGAAGAGATTGGTTTAAGAGTTTTATGGAAGAAGGCATCTCCATAACATCAAAGTGCAAGGTGAAGGAGCAGGTGCTGACATAGAAGCTGCAGCAAGTTCTCCAGAGGATCCAGCTCAGATAATTAGTGAGGGTGGCTACACTAAACAACAGATTTTCAATGAATACAAACAGCCTTCTCTTAGCAAAAAGATGCCATCTAGGACTTTCATAGCTAGAGAGGAGAAGTCAATGCCTGGCTTCAAACTTTCAAAGCACAGGCTCACTTTCTAGTTAACTAGAAATTGCTAATGCAATTGATGACTTTAAGTCAAAGCCTCTGCTCATTTTCCATTCTGAAAATCCTAGGGCTCTTAAGAACGATGCTAAATCTAGTCTGCTTGTGCTCTATAAATGAAACAACGCCTGTATGATAGCACATTTGTTTACAACATGGTTCACTGAATATTTTTAGCCCACTGTTATGACCAATCCTGAGAAAAAAAAATTCCTCACAAAATAGTATTGCTCATTGACAAGCATCTGGCCACCCGAGAAATCTGGTGGAGATGTACGATGAGATTAATATTGTTTTCATGCCTGCTAACACAGCATTCATTTTGCCGCGTCGGGATCAAAGAGGAATTTTGACTTTCAAATCTTATTATTTTAAAAAATACATTTCATAAGGTTATAGCTACCATAGATAATGACTTCTCTGCTGGATTTGGGCAAAACAAATTGAAAATCTCTGGAAAGTTTTCACTATTCTAGATGATATTAAGAACACGTGTGATTCATGGAAAAAGGTCAAAATACCAACATCAATAGTTTAGAAGAAGTTGATTCCAATCCTCCTGGATGACTTTGAGGGGTTCAGAACTTCATTGGAGGAAGTCATTGCAGATGTGGTGGAAACAGCAACAGAACTTAAATTAGAAGTGGAGCCTGAAGATGTGATTGGATTGCTGCAACATCGTGATAAAACTGGAATGGATGAGGAGTTGCTTCTCATAGATGAGCAAAGAAAATGGTTTCTTGAGATGGAATCTACTCCTGGTGAAGATGCTATGAAGATTTTTTTTTTAAATGACAATAAAGGATTTAGAATATCACATAAACTTAGTAGATAAAGCAGGAGCAGGGTTTGAGAAGATTGACTCCAATTTTGAAAGAAGATCTACTGTGGGTAAAATGCTCTCAAATAGCACCACATGCTACAGAGAAATCACTCATGAAAGAAAGAGTCAATCATGTGGCAAACTTCACTGTTGCTTTAAGAAATTGCCACAGGCAACCCAACCTTCAATAACCACCCCGTTGATGGGTCAGCAGCCATAAACACTGAGGTAAATCCCTCCACCAGCAAAAAGATTATGACTCACTGAAAGCGCAGATGATTGCTAGCATTTTTCAGAAATATTCTAAAATTAAGTTATATACATTGTTTTTTAGACATAAGGCAATTGCACAATTAATAGACTATAGTGTAGTATAAACATAGTTTTTATATGTACCGGGAAACAAAAAAATTCATCTGACTTGCTTTATTAAGATACTTGTTTTATTGCAATGATCTGGAAACAAAACCACAATATCTCTGAGGTATGCCTGTACCTGCTTCTGCAAGGGCAGGGATAGGAAAACACATAAGAATATATTTAAAGATAGCACCTAAGCATACACATTAGCAGGAAATGATAGCAGCATGGACCAAATGACATTGCCAGAGGAAGGTATCTTCTTTGTGGAATATGTCTGTTAGAGTACTTTGAGCTGCAAGTAACTGAATACCCATGTCAAAATGGCCTAAACAAGGCATCCGTTATCTCTTGTAGGCAGGTGTTCAGTGACTGGTCAAGGGCAAAGAGACTCAGACACTATTTGTCCATGCATTCAGCCTTGCTGGTAGGTCTCTGCTCTCAGGCTTGCCCTTCTTTTTTGCACAATAACACCTGTATCTTTAAATTTCACAAACTTATCAACACCTGCAGGGACATTTTCTCCTTTTGTATCTCTTTTTATTACAAAAGAAAACCTTACCAACCGTTCTCCTCATACCTAAGAAGATTTCTTCCATCCTTTCAGTAGCCAGGGTTGCATGGCATGTCCATGCGAAATCAGTCACTGCCAGCAGGGATAAATTGTGATGACTGGCTTTAAATAATCAACATTCACCTCCTAAGGATGCCAGCTGGATAGGGTGTGAGAGGGTGACCATCCTCAGTAAACTGGAGGCTTGGAAGAAAGGAGTGGAAGGCTGGTTGTTGGTTAGGCAATCAACAGCATTTGCCACAAGAAAGTAGTCATGCTAAAAACAACCCTGGCTTTATAAGTAACATCCTTAGCCACAAACCAAAGTACCATTTTTACATGAATTCAGTGTGGAGAAGATGTTCGCTCTGTCTATGTACAGATTTCTCAACCACAAATAAAAATGTAAAGAGTATCATCTTTAAGTATTCAAGAATATTGTCACTTCTCTTCAGAACATTTCAGGCATATATATTAAACCAGATATGACAAGCTGTATTAGCAAAATGTTAATATTTAATATAATGAGTGTTCGAATCATTCTTTTACCTAAAAAAATGACCTGAAGTACCAAATTGGAAGCCAATTTAAATGTCCAGCCAAGGTATAAAAACTTTTTTTTTTCCTTGTCTGGAGAGTTTGGAAATAAAACTTTAAAACCGAATCTTATTTTCTTTAATGTAAACCTTTAGGTGTCTGATTTGTATACTGTGTGGAAAGCCTTATGATGCAAACATTCAAGAGTCAATGCATTTAACTTCGGGTCCTTATCACCTTACTTCCCTTCTTCCCAATTTAAATTCGCTTTGAAAATGTTTCAAGTAATGCTATTACTTTTAAGATTTTTTTATTTGATATTCAGCACACTTTTCAATACTATATTAAAATTGCAGTTTTCAGGAAGGAAAGCCAGTTTTCTGAACCCTGTGCAGAAGAGTTATAAATAACTGTTTGAAAAGTACAAAGCAACAGTCTTTCTGTGCTTAAACTGCTATAAAGTTGCAAAACTTCTATGAAAGTCATATGTGCACCAAAACCTTTCACCTCCTGTGCCCTTCTGATAGGTGATGCTTCCTTTTGTTGTTGTTGTTGTTGTTGTTGTGAGAGGAAACAAGACCTCAAGTTCACCTGAGGCTTAAATGTCAGTTTTTAGGTTTGATAAAGTGTAACTGTATTGTGGAAAGAGACAGGTAGCAGCTCGTGAAGATTTGGGAGTTACTCTCAAAATGTTTTACCTCATTTGGTCATATGCTATATACTGCAGCACTGAGAAATAAGAATGAAAATCATGACTCACTACAGAAGGGGAAGCAAAGGTAAATGAATTAAATAAATGCTTCCTAAAACAAAACAAAACAACAACAAAGCCAAAAAACAAACCGACCCGTAGAAGCAGTACCACATTCAGTAGGGTGAACCTTTGCGAATTTAAAGATAGTTATTTTCCTACACCAGGTATAACACGGACAACAGGGAAACTGGCACTATCAGCTCTAGGGCCGGGTTTTGAATTCCTGTTAATATAGCACTGATAAATTAATTTAGGGTATCCTTTACGTATCAACTCCAAAAATAGCTACATCATTATAAAAGAAAAAAAAAGTGCTCTGGTCACCTTGGGAAGCGAATGCCACCTAGTTTATCCATGAAGTGAGACTCTCAACGGTCAGACAATCCCAAGTGACAGATCATTACATCAGTCTATGAAACCCCTTGTCCATCTGGTCATCATGAAGGTTAATGGAGGCAAAAAGAACAATTTCTCAATTTTAGACACTGGGTCCTGGAAACAGAAGTGAGCTCCTGGAGAAATAAAAGCAAAAGCCTTTCTTCCCCATCCCGCCCCCCAGTACCTCTTCCGCATCTCCAAGATCTGAGGTGTTAACCCATCCCCACTCCCTCGGCATGCTCTCTGGGGCGCCTCCTTTTCTGTTAGGGTTTTAAAGTCCTTGTAGCATCTCCTCAGGAAGCAACGAGGAAGAAGACCTCTGGAAGCAGAGGAGCTGTGAGGGGCCGGAGGAGTTGGGGCCCTCCTTGCTTTCGCCTCCCACAGGGTCCAGACCGGCACGCCGGGCCTCTGAAGCCCAAAGCACGCCCACAAAGGCCAAGAGTCCAGGCTTCCCTGGGCCGGGGGAGAAGCAGGGCGGCTACTCCCTGCTCCGCAGCAGGCAGCGGGCCAGGCTGGGTAGAGGTGGGGGTGGGCGAGGAGGGGCGCTCACGTCACGTGCGCGCGCAGGGACCGCAATAAATGCCCGGGAGCTCGCGGGAGCGGCGGAAGC
The DNA here is from genome assembly GCF_002007445.2 of Ailuropoda melanoleuca. Taxonomy (NCBI): domain Eukaryota; kingdom Metazoa; phylum Chordata; class Mammalia; order Carnivora; family Ursidae; genus Ailuropoda; species Ailuropoda melanoleuca. The sequence continues at coordinate 47,031,551 of NC_048226.1, forward strand.
GCTGGGCGCCTGGCTCTGCACACCGCGGCTGCTCCGAGCGGGAGCGCGAGGTCGCCGCCATCCTCTGCCTCCCAGCCTCGCTCCTGTCCCCGCCCCTTGCTCCTGCGGAGGGCGCTCGGAGGAGCTCGGGCGCCCACCCTGGCTCGCTAGGCCGGCAGCTCCCTTTCAGCCCCAATTTCAGGCTCTAACTTGGGAGGGCTACGCCTGCTGCAGGTCCTAACGGAGCCGCGGAGGCCCAGGCTCGCGTCCGCTCTCAGCGCCCTCGTCGCCCCAGGACGCGCGGCGCGCTGGTCGTTCCCGACCGGACTGTGTGTGTGCAGTCGCGTGCGCAGGCTGGGGCGGCTGCGGGAGGCCGGCGGTGGTGTTCGGCTCCGCTCTCGTAGGGAACTTCACGCTGGAGAGGTAAGGGCATTTCTAAAAGGCATCGCCGAGTCGTCAGTCTCCCACCTTTTCCTATCTACCTTTTTCTTCTAAAACCCCACTTAAAAAAAAAAAAAGCCAACTTGTAGAGAATGGGCGGGCACGGAGGGTGAGTGGGCTGCTTGGAAAGCTGCAGCGATGGAGACCTGCGGGTGCTTGTGCTTCCAAGTGACTGTGGGTTTCACCTCCTCCTCCTCCTGTCGCGCGCTTTCCGTTTGGGTTAAGTGAAAAGTGTGCGCCTGCGGCGTGTGGGAGGAAAAGCTGAAGTTGCTGGTGAACTGTTAGCTTTATCGGGTGCGGGCCGCAGGTTGGGCACACACTTTCCAGGAAATAATGATTGAATTCTTCTTGCCCTGCGCCTGGTAAGAGGACACTTCCCCCCAAACCATTCTTGGACATTAGTTCCGTATGAATGACATTTTGTACTTTTAAACATTCACGTCAATTTCAGCCTGTTGGGGACGTTCTGAGTGCGAACTGGAGATAGGACACTGGTACAAAATAATACCTTAAAACAGAGAGAGATACGTGGACCTCTAGATTGATAGAAAACACTAGATAATACCCTTTGTGGCTCTATGCAATATATAGCCATTTAAAGCCTTTCAATTAAGAAATTAACTTCAAGCTTGGACTCTTCGGGGCTACTTTTGCTGTATATTTTGGCCTCATGCATGTTGTCTTAGTACATATAGTTGTTTATTTTGTGAAAATAACGCATTGTGAAAATTCCTCTGGAGGAAAAATGAATTGGAGACAGTTATTTCAAAAAGTGCACGTCCATTTGTTGGCATTATATAAACAAACCAAACTGGCACACTTCCTTTGTAACTGTTATTTTACTTTTGTTATTAAAAAATTAATATCTGCCTAGATTTTCACCTTAATCACACTGCATGTCGTTATAGCCAAAAGGAGTGGAAGAGCCTGTCTTGGAGATTTTCCCAGGGAAATCCTGAGATCATTCATTATGAAGTGTACCGCGCAGGAGTGGCTCAGAGTGACCACAGTGCTATTCATGGCTAGAGCAATTCCAGCCATGGTAGTTCCTAATGCTACTTTATTGGAGAAACTTTTGGAGAAGTACATGGATGAGGATGGTGAGTGGTGGATGGCCAAGCAAAGAGGAAAAAGGGCCATCACAGACAATGACATGCAGAGTATCTTGGACCTTCATAATAAATTACGGAGTCAGGTGTACCCAACAGCATCTAATATGCAGTATATGGTAAGGAAATTTTTCAGATGGTATGTACAAAAATGTTTATTAATGCTTTCAGTCTTCCTGGTTAAATTTCCTCATGCTATTATTTAATCTTTACCATTTGTCCTGTATGAAATTTTAAAAAAGATTTTCTTGGAGGCTGTCTTCCTCTGCATATTCTTTAATCAGTGTTCCCTTTATTCTAAGAGCTCTTTGAATTTCAGAGTAGAATTAAATACCTTCAGATGCAATGTTCCTACTAAAAGCTCTAAATTCTACTCTTACCAGGAAGATTCCTATACTGAAAATGCTGAACAGCTGATGCATTTCTTTTAAGTGCTTTAGTAGAACAATTGCTTCCTAATTCCTAATTGATGGAACTTATGAATGGTGGATCTGAAAAATCGAGGACCAATAAGTTAAAGCAGTTTTCTGGATTATTGATAACTTTCCAGTGGGTCCTTGCTTCTTACCAATATGTAAATGACTCATTGTAAAGTGTAAATTTCTGTGGTTGCTTCGTGTTAAGCAGTGCTTTGGCAATGGCTTTTTTTTCTCTTGTGGATTTATTTGTGCACTTTGACATGTGAAAGCAAGCTCAAAGTTTACAAAAAAAAATGTGACTTAGCCTTAATAACCTCATATTTATTTTTAGAGTGAAGTAGCAAGTTTGGGAAACAAACTTACATTATTATTATTACTATTATTTGTTATTTTTAGAGAGGTGGGAGAGGGAGAGAGAGAATCTTAAGCAGGTTCTCTGCCCAGAGTGGAGCTTGATGCGGGGAGCTCGATCTCACAACCCTGAGATCATGACCTGAGTCGAAATCAAGGTGTCGGATGCATCGACTCAGCCACCTAAGCATCCCACAAACTTACTTTTTAAAGGCTATTAAGATATAACTCATTAATATATTACTGTATACCTTAAATATTTAGAAAAAAATTCGTATATCTATTATACTAAAATTAGGAGTGTACTAGCAAAAATCGATAATAAGTAATCACTGGTGATAGCCATGCTTATACAATGAACATTGGGAATCACATTTCTCCTTTGGATAAGTTGTAGTATACATTTAATTTTAATGCATTCTAGTTTTCTTCTTTCTGCATTCACATTAGTGCTGACGGGTATTCTCTAGACAACTTTCATGATATATGGAAGTTCTAAGTTCACATTACCCATTTCAAAATATAGCATATTATTTTAACTTTCACTAGAAAGAAAATTAACCCTGAAGAAAGTAGGTTGCACTCAAGAGAACTTATCAGAGGTTAAGAATCAGGGCCTGGCAATCAGGTGGCATGGGTTTAAATTCTGTCACTGATATCCACTAGCTATGTGACCTAGGGCAACTTAATTTATCTCTACCTCTGTTCCCTCATGTCTAGCATGTGTACTCACCTCAGAGGGTTTTTGTGGGGATTGAATGAGATAACCTATGTAAAGTTTAGCTCATTATGAGGCATATTGCAAGGTCTCAGTAAATGTGACTATGACCAATAATTAATTTTATGTCTCCCCATAGTGTTTAAATAAAATACCTAAGGAAATCGTTAACTCTTTTCAAAATTCTGTGCAGGCTATGACATTTGTAATGTCTCACATTTCTACTTTTTGTATATTTTGAAGCATTTGTCCGAAGTAAAAAATTCTATGATTTCTTCATTTGTGAGCTTTCAAAGAGCAAGAGCCAATTATGGAGCCTTTCCAAGTAGGCCACTGTATGCTTATTCCATGTGGATTGGTATTCCATTGCTTTATTTAAAATAAGGACGAACTTGGGAGTTTGAACCCACAAAAAGAAACCTGAGAATATTTGTGTGTGTTTTAAGTAATATGGAAATAATGAAAGAACAGTTCAGTGATTCGTTTTCATGTTGGACTTCCAAAGAAAATAACTGCCTATTGTATGATGTCTAGTCTGGGGTGTTTATATGAGTTTCTTTTTAGTTTCACTGGTTTCATTCTATCCTTGAAATGTAGATTTAGAAACCAGCCAGGGTTTATGTTGTGTTTCCCTTAGATACTATTAGCACTGGAACTGTGTCTTGGCCATTAACTGGGCTGCAAAGGACTTCATTGCCCAACTGTACTGGAACACATTTTCTAGAATACACATTTAAGGGGAAAGTCTAAAAGAACAATACTATTTTATTTGAAATATCGTTGACTTATGCATTACATAGTAATTGAAGTACAGATGTTGATCAACCTTGTGACGATGTTATTTATTCAAATAATTATTTAGAAGTGTATTTGTTCTGAGAAAGCAAAATTAAAATTTGGCTTAAAGAGCTTTTTCCTGTAAAATCTGCAATAAGTGCCACCACTTTGTCTACTTGTACGCTGTGTGTCAATCACATTAAAAATGTGAATAGCCAGTCACCTTATTTATGCTTGGTGCTTATTTTAGTGTACTCTTTGTACTTGAACCTATGGCAGCCAAACCACGTCCACATTTATTAACATCACATCCCTACCCCTACTTTTATCCTCATTTAACTAATAGGGTTAAAAATTGGCTCTGGAACACCACATCTTCCCTTGAAGAGCTTATAGGCTGATTGAGAAGGAAGAATAGACACATTTGAAAATATTCAAGTAAACAAGGACATAAAATTCTCTGCTAAAGTGTGTAAATAATGCCAAGGGAGCACAGAATAATGGAATATTCCTAATGGTGAGAGTTAATCAGTGGGGAAGTTGGGGTTTATGGTGTTCCTGGAAGGTAGTCAGGATCCTGAACTGTGGCAGAGTGGAGGGCATATCTCAGCTAGAGGAAGAGAAACAGACAAGTTCTGTTTACAGGAAAACTTCTAGATGAAGAGGTTGGAACAAGCATGACCTGGGGCAGAATCAGGAAGGGGAGAAATGAATTATTGATTACTGAAACCAGTGATGCTTGGAAAGGCTCCCTGATTGGCTTTCCATCTGAAAGCTTATAAATGAAGATGTCCTACCAATTTTTACTTCAGATAAATGCTTTAAAGAGAGAGATTACCCATATTTAATTTAGGGTAAGTTGAGAAACCGCAGCCCTTAGGTCACCAAAGGAAACTTACTGAAAGAGGCAGTGGATTCTTAAAGGAAAAACTACTAGCTTTGGCTCCATAGCCGCAGGTTCACATTTGCCTCAGCTGCTTATGGGTATGTGAACTCTGACAGTCAGCAACCATTCTGGGTACTGTTTTTCTCAATGGTAAAATTGATACAGAGAATAAAACCACAAGCTGAAAGGAGATAAGATATTGGATACTGTTGCACATACTCTCTTTTTTCAGGCCTTTCCTTTCCATGGGTTTTCTTTCACCTTATCATTTAGTTGTTTTATTTTTTTGGTTATTTCATCAACATGTTCTTGTTTCCGGCTTGTCTTGTAACACTTTTTTCTTAGGTTTTTCCTTTTGGCCTTCTCCCTTCCTATAGGATGTTATCTATTTCTTTGACTTTAAATACCATCCGTATATTGATGGTGTATAGTCCATAGCTAGTATATATCTCCATGTAACAGTCGTCTCTTTGAGCTTCATTTTCATATTTCCCACGGACTGCTGGGTCATCCCCATGTGGTATAACACCACAGTTACTTCAAGCTTAAGATGTCTGAAAAGAAAATGAACTGCCTTACCTTTTTCTCTCCACCCTTGCCTGTGATCCTACTTCTTTTCCTGGATTCTTAGTGGATCTCATCAACATCTGCTCAGTCTTTTGTAAGCAAAGCAAAACAAAACAAAACACCCTGCAAAACAGAAAATTGGCCCCATGCCCCCAACTTTTACCATGCTCTCATTCTTCCCACTTTCACATAACATACACACACAAACATAAATACACAGTTGCTTGCCAAATTCTGTAGATTCTGTCTCAGAAATGTCTTTTGAATCCATCTCTTCCATTTCATCCTAACCTTTGCTCATTATCTCACCTCAGGATTGGTACTACAGCTTCTCACCCAGCAGACTGTACCAGTCTGTTCCTACTTTATTTTTTACTTTAGTCCACCTTCCTCATTGTTACTTAATCTGTCTTTTCCTTAAACAAATCTGTGGTGGTTACTCAGCTGTGCAAAACTTCTGTTGACTTCTGGATGCTCACAAGTTGAAGCCCACCTTGATTAATATATAAAAGGAGGCACATGCTGTCAGTTCTGCCCATGGCCCTCAACTCCCTTGTGTATATCCATATCTGTATTCACACTGAACTATTTTCACTGTTCATAAAGATGGTTGTCCTTCTTCATGTCTCTTTGCTCATCAGTTTCTTCTGTGCCCAGAATGTCTGTGATTTCTGTCTTCTCCTCATAATCTCTTATTCAAGATTAAGCTCAAATGTTGTCTTTCTGCAAGGTTTTCTCCGGTGTACCCATTCCTCTGCCCTACTACTTCTGTGCTACTAAGGTATTTTATTCAAACCTATTGAAAGTATAACAGTTTTGTTGCAATTAAATAGTTACATGTCTGTTTTCCTTTCCAACGCTTTAAATTTCTGGATGGGTAAGCATCATACCTTATTAATGTTTATAACCCTGTGCCTGATGCATAGACGTACTCAGTAAATATTTGTTGATTGAATATTGTTGGTAGTTCAACAAATATGTGTTGAATGAAGGGATGGGTGGAAAGATAGAAGAGGTTATATATAAGGTAAATGTGAGGACAGGCTAAGAAAGAGGAATTAAAAATTCTGGAAGGTAGGATATCAGCAACACTGGAGATACTGACATAGAAATTGGAGATGCTAGAGATGAAGGAATAAATGTTTCAAATAATTCAATATTTAAAATTTTGATGTTACATTGAAAATTATCCTGTAATATGGAGCTACTGAGATAATAATAAATACATTCAAATGTTCTGGAATTCAAATACTAAAATGCGTTAATGGGTATTTACCTCTTGCTACAAATTTTTAACATAGAGCCCCTAAAACACTGTAGAGTGACTGAAATCCCAAGTAGTTCACTGTGATGCAAAGTGTACCTAAGTCTAGAATGTGCTTTAGCAGCCAGAACACTTTACCTAAAAAAGGGCACACGGCGAGTTATATAAGCCATTTTCCACTATTATAGCTATTTCCATGTCTTTTAGGGAACTGTTGACAGACACTCTGCTGGGAGGGTTGGTGGCTTTGCCTGCTTGTTCTCACTTCACATATGGGCAAAACTATGGGCAGAACCTTGGCATAGCACTTTTCCAAATGTAGAACAAAATACATCTGGATGCCTCTCCTTTTGCTAGGCAACCAGAGGCTCTGAGCCAAACAACCAGTGGTACTTTCGGTCCATGGTGCATGTTGCAAAAACTTGATTCCAGTTTGTCACTTAGATTTTTTCTAAGGCCATGTTTAACATGGGAAGTCAAGTTGTTATTGGTCTTGTTTTTTTCCTGTACTTTAGTGTGGCAGATAATCGTAGAAACTGGACATGAGACAACCTAGTTTGCTGAACAGGGTGAAGCTAGTCTGGGATCTGCCCTGTTTCTGTCTGTAGTCTGAATCCAAACCTGAAAGAGTTATCTTTAACATGTGAGTTGCTCTGTTTACTCTCATAAATCTATATCTTCTGACATTATTTGCCACCTGTTACATGTATCCAGAATAAATGCAGGTAGTGAAATGGTGGCCTCATAACTCATTTACCCAAAGCTCCATGTTTGCACATTTTTTATTTTGCTAAAAGTGGCAGGAATTCACATCAATGAAGGTTTTGTTACAAGTCTTGATTCCAAAAGCAGTAGTTTCTCTCTGTATGTTGGTGCCTGCCTGGCAATTTTCAAAAATTAAATGTTTGTATCTTTTATTGATATAAGATATAACCTTCATTCGTTTAAGGTATATGAAATATCTTTGTTGGTTCAAAGAATATTATCATTATTTAAAGTTATTAAGGCTTTCTATTCTGAATTTAAAATAGCTTATTTAATTTTCCTAAAGCATTTTATCTTAATATTTTTTAGATATAATGAAGTTGTATTTGGTTCTCAGTATCTTGGTCAACACAATTAAAATATTTACAAAACCTTAATTTGAATAGATAATTATTGTTTTTTAAAGACGATGGCACTTACAATCAATCAATTTTTTTTCAGAAGTTGAATTGTCAATGGCAATACCCATAGGAAAAAAGTGACATAGTCCAGTTTTATATAATTTAGTTATTACCCTGGAGTTCTGGGAGATTAAAGATACCTCCTTAAATGTAAACAGCAAATCTGGGGTCTTAGAAAGCAAAGAGAAGACAAATAGTTTTAGGAGGAGAATGGATCACTCAAAGCCAGAAAACGCCACAAAATTTTGAAATTGTTATTGTTATTTATTCCTTCATTCAGAAGGTTTTAGAGGTTTACTATATGGCAGGCACCCCTAGGACCCAGAAGTAAACACAGCAAACATTCTTCCTTGCCTGGAACAGGTGTGAAGACCCTCAATCACCATGCTCAACAGAGGGCCCATGTGGTTGACACAGAGCAAGGGTGGGAAGTAATGTAGAAAATGGGATCAGAGATTTAACTGAGAAGGACAGATTTAGATTGTTGTAGAAACTCACTGTCAGTCTGAGTGATAAGAAACCACTTGAATTTTTTGAACAGAGGAATAGCATGATCTGGTACTTACACACAATCATCTGGCTTTGTTGAGAACAGAAGTTTGGTGGTGTGAGGTGGGGCAAAAGTGGGAGCAGGGAGGCAAAGTTATTGCAATAATCCATCTAACACTGATGACTGGTAGCCATGGTGGTGGTGAGAAGTGGCAAGAGTGTGAATACACACTAAAATGCTTTGTAATCATAACATCAATCTTGAAAAATTCAAGGAAACCTTGTTGCAAGATTAATGAAATTGCCGTGGTGAACCGGGCATCTGGTAGGCTGGGAGTTTCTGCATCTGATGCAAGATCTAAATCCACTCAATTCCTTGCTGCAGTTATTTGAAAATGGATGGTGTTTCTATTCTAGTTTAAAGATCAATGGGGAAGATTCTGTATCTTTCAACTTGGAGTGGCTTCGTGAATTGTTACAGAGATCCCAGAAGTCCCCCAGTTACTTGATACCCAGTTTGTCAACCAAACTCCAAAAGATTGGAGGAAGTGAAACAAACCTCTGCCTCCTCACTTGCCAGGATAAGGATGCCTGCTGTTTTCCCACATGATTTTCTCTCCTCTCCCAAAAAGCCAGTCTACTCTCTTACTTCCTCCATTAACAACAGAGGATGAAACTATTAGCATGAGAAGCAGAACAGGACAGTGGCCCAGTTCTTGTCCAGTAATCACCAGTTTCTTTACCATGGGATGTATCATTAGGATTTTATTTCATTTTGGAGTTAACAGATTTTGGATGTGGTATATGGCTGTGTAGTTTTTGCCTGAGGAACTAGAAGTATTGGAGCTACCATATTTTTAAGAAGGGAAGAATGTAGATAGATCAACTTTTGGTAGAGAAAACTAAAGCTCAATTTTGGACATATTAAGCTTAAGATTTAGCTTAAATATACAAGTGAATTCGTCAAGTATGCAATTAGACAAATGTGGTGTAGTCTAATCTGGAACATAAAATTAGCAGTTATCAGCATTTAGATGGTATTTAAAGCCATGAAGAGAGAGGAGATCATCAAGGAAGTGAGTATAGATAGAGGTGTTTGAGCCCTTGACACACTTTACTGTGTAGAGGTAGGGAGGTGGGGGAGAAACAGCAAAGGGAATTGAAAATTAGGAAAAAGCAACAATAACAACAACTAAAAACCTGGGAGCATGATGTCCTAGAAGCTAAATGAATAAAGGCAGAAATGATGATCAGCTCTGTTAGATGTCGCTTTTAAAGATTAAGTAAAATGAGGAGCCTTGAATTTAACAATATGGAGGTCACATTGCAGGTCTGATAAACCAGTTTCGGTAAAGTCATAGTGGTCTAAGGGCACTGGGCAGAATGGGATGAAACAAATGAGCATGCACCTTCATTCACTCATTCATTAAACATGTGTGTTTCATTTTCTATGGACCAGGTGGTATCTGCACTCTTAACTGTTTTCTAACCAAAATTTTTCAACTTAATTTTAGAAGATGTAACTCAGTTCGGGAACATATCCCACATTTATAATGATGGTCAATAGGAAAATGCAATTTCTTTGAGTAATTATTTTTTTTTACCTTTACTGAATAACTTCATTAAAAACAAAATAATCATTTATAATAATTTAAAATTCATAATTGAGTGACATTTAGTTCAAGAACATTCTTTGCTATTGTTCAGCTGTGTCCTCTTACACAGTCCTTTTAGGACAACCAAATAATTATATGTAATTTAAAATTTAAATTCTCATATTTTTAATGATTTTTACTAATTCAATTAAAGCCAAATATTTATAAAACTGACATATATGTCCTATATATTATGTACAATACATACATATATATAATATCTAGTTCATTGGAAGAAGAAATTCAAGTGGTAATAAATTGTCTGGTTCAGGTATTACAGTATGTCTAAGTAACCCTTTCCTTATTTTCCTGTATATCTGTTGCCTTCAAAATTTTAAGAAGTTACAGAAAAGCTTTTATAATTGATTAAACCAATTTGTTATTGATAAACTTGTGTTTGAGAAAGCATTTAAGTCAACAAATACTGATTGAGCATTTTTGTGGCAGGTACTGTTCTTGATGCTGGAGAATATGTCAGTGTATAAAAAGTTCAACAAGTTAAGGAAAATAAGGAGAATGAGATGATAGAGAAGGATAGAGATGGAGCTAATCCTGTTGGGTAGTTGGGGAAGTCTTCTCTGAGTTGGTGGCTCTTGAGCTGAGAGCTTAGTTACAAGACGGAGTCAGCTAAACAAAAATACAGAGATCTGGGCAAAGGGAATACTGGACACAAAGTCTCTAAGTCAGAAATGAAGTGGGGGGTTTTCAGGGGTCACAAAGAAGGCTAGTGTGACTGAACTTTATTCAGTAATGAGGGAAGTGTTAGAAAATGAGGTAGACTTAAAAGGCTGGGCCAGAAGTCGTTTTGAGTTATAGGTGAGAAGAAATTTGGATTTTATGCTGAGTGAAATGGAAATCCATTGGAAAATTTCTTACAAGGGATTAACCTGGTCAGTTTCCATTTCAAAAATTATTCTGACTACATTATGGAGAGTGGTCTGAAGAAGAGCTAAGGCTGAAAGCAGAGAGACAGTTAGGAAGCCATTGCTATATTCTGGGTGTGAGAGGATAGTGACTGGGACCAGGGTAATAGTGGTAAAGATGGAGAGAGATGTGTGGTTTCAAGATATGATTTGATGGCATTGGCGATGGTGTGGTTGATAACTTTAATTTGAAGGGTGAAGGATAGGAAGAAATCTGGGATGTTCATAGGTTTTACTTAAGCACATTGGTGGATAGTTGAAGCATTTTCTGAGAAGCAGAAAGGAGTAGGTGAGGATGAAATCAGGAGTTCCTTTTTGGCTAAGCTTCATTGTGATGTCAAATGCCATCTTCATCTGGGTTTAATGGTTAATGGGGAGGTGGGACTTGAGATAAAAATGTGGAAATTATGTAGGTGTTATTAGGAATCATCTTAACTGACCGAACAAAATCATCCAAGGAGGAGATTTTTATGGACAAGAGTTGAATGCCTTGGCTTGAGCCCTGTGGTGCCACAATATGTAGAGGTTGAACAGAGAGGAGCAGCTAACAAAGAAAGCTGAGAAAAAGTGGTCAGCAAGATTGGAAAAAAAGACAGGGTAGACTGATGTCCCAGAAGCCACAAGAGAGTTCAACAAGGGAGAAGTCAGTGTTTCAGTATTGTTGAGAGGCTGAGTAAAATAAAGAAGAAAAGCCAACAATGGTTTTGTTAACATGGAGGTTATTGGTGACCTTGATAAGAGTAATTTCAATGGTGGGGTCTGACTGGAAGTCTTACTGAAGTGGGAAGAAAAGAATGGGAGGAGAGGTAGTAGAGAAGTTACCTCAAGTAACTCTTCAAGGTGATGTTGCTCTGAAGGAAATCAGAGAAAGGAAACTACCTATTGCTACAGGGGAATATGGGCCTTTTTCATTTTTTCAAAAGAGTATGTTTGTAGGTTAATGAGAATGAAGAAGTTGAGAAAGCACTTGGCAATGGGAGGGTGAAAATATAACTACAGAGTCACTTCATTTATTGTAATAGGAAAGACTGTGGCTGTAGGTTCAGAAGCAGACGGTTTGGTATATTCGATGAAGAAGAGAGAAGAAAATTTTCATGCAGATGCTTCTGTATTTTCCCAGTGAAATTATAAAGCAAGATCATCAGCAGAGATTGAGAGGGCAGGAATGAAGGGTGTGAAGATAGGACATTACGAGATGGTAATTTTGGACATACTGCATAAGGATCTGTGTGGAATCAAATATATGGGATGTTTTGAGATGTTTTCAGCTCATTTCATTCATAATGCTTTAAGTTTAAAAATCCAATAGATATAGAGGTTTACTATATAGTCTGTCAAGATGTTTCCAAAAAACAGGGAGATTTAAAGTAATGATTCTTGCTCTGACTTGCCATAGGTCACATTACTCTTTTTCAGCCACTTTATATGATGTCATCTGCTTGACCTGTCTTTGACTAGACAACTTCTGGAGATGAGAAAGAGGCGATTAAAGGCATGTTAGTGGGGTTTGAGTTTTGAAATATTCAGGTACTACATAATACTGAACAAGTACAGATACAGATGAGACAGTATGTTTGGGGTTCAGATTGCAAACTGAATGCTAAATACAGATGGTTGTATGGGGATTCCAAAAATGAAATTATGGGAGCAATCCAAATATGTGACTTGGAATAGTGGGTTACTAAAACTTACCAAAGATCAGAGCCTGGAACCATGATCTGGTGAACCTTACTTTTTTCTTTTAAGTAGTTAACAGAATCAATAAGGTGTGGTTCATTCAACTGCTTACACCTAGCTTATTGGAGAAATGGCAGCATATTTTCTATATTGGCAGCTCATCAATGTCAAAAGCAAAATATGAATATGGACATAATCTATTTAGTAGGTCATGCTGCTTTAAATTTAGGTTTTTAACAAAGAACATTTTAAAATCAATCATCAGGAAATTAAGGATAGCAAAGTGTTTTCATTAGAAAAGCCGTTAGGTATGATTTTGGGAATAGAGTGCTTTAATCCAGCACTTCTCAAACTTTAATGTGCATATGACTCCCCTGGGAATCTTGTTAAAATACAGATTTTGATTCAGTAAGTCTGCATGGGCCTCAATATTCTGCAAGCTCCCAGGTGATGGGAGAGCACCATAGGGGAACCCCAGTTTGAATAGACTCTAGGCTCCCTGAAGGACATGAAACATCGACTCTGGAATTCAGATTTTTTCTTTTCGACTCTGGAATTCAGATTCTTTCTTTTTCCCCTCCTTGACTATTACATTCACTTCTTCCTTTTAGTAAGGTAGCAGCTGTAACTACTAATGCAGGACAACAGAAACTCCTTTTCACTCTCTTTCAAGAAGTACTTAGAAACCAAAAAGATGAAGGCATTTGCACAGTAAAATCCCCTAATGCCTAATATTTAAATCAGTCTAATTGGAGGAGAAATGGAAAATGACATCTTAAAATTAGCTAATGGCACAGTTCTGTGAGATAGTGACAAGAGAAGTGCAGTCAGTGATAGGATAAACAATAAAGGGCATATGAGTGAGGAGGGAGGAAGTAGAATTTCGAATTGGGCAAATATGGAGGGGCAACTAGATAAAAGGATAATGAGCTATTAGATAAGACCCAGGAATGAGCATGAGAGTTTCTGTTCATAGACTTTCCCATGTATGTGGCTGTACGTCAGACAATATAAAGGAATTCTGTGAAGGGGGCAATCCCATGAAGGTCCTGGGAGTAAAACATAAAACTGAATCTTATATTTCCTCAAGACATGGTACATCCATATCTGAAATATTGAATGATTGTCTATAGTGAGATCAGATGTTGTCCAGAGAAGGGAAACCAAAGCCCTAGAAGTATTAGGGGGGAGGGGCGGGGCAGGACTCTGGATTGAGAGGGAGTAAGAGCATCAGAACTCCTGCCTAGAAAGAGAGAGCAGAGAGGTCTATTGACCAGAAGTTCTGTGAACACGGAGAACTAAACAAATAAAGAGCATCACTATTTCATGGAGCATCTATGTCATGATTCCATACACCTTGGGTTTTTTGATGCTGTACAGATCTTGCCAAGCGTGATCACCTTTGCCCATGTTAGAATGCCTTATGCGCTCCTGGTTTTCTCGCTAATGAATTTTTCCTCTTCCTTAAGAATCTGCTTTTGTCTAAACTGTTCCATACAGAGTTGGGTGCACTCCCACGCACTTCTCTGGCTCCCATAGCATTTCATATCTGCTTCTGCCCCTGGCATTTGCATCCTGTCTCTTTCTCTCACCCTCCATTACTTTATGGGAAGGGCCTGTGCTTTAGTAAGTTTTGCATTCTCCAGCTGAGTGGCTGACAGATACTCCATGCTCAGTTCATGCTGGTTGGAACAGGAAAAAATGGAATGAATAAATGAAAAATGAAAAGATGATTAGGTTTCAACAACAGTTTTAAATGGGTAGAATGCAAAAGGATTTGATTAATTCTGTTCTGACAAGAAAATGCTCTTAAAAATTGCAAAAACATTCTTTTTAATGAAGTATTGTGTTTATTTTGTACTTTTTTATAATTGTAAGTGCAGTTGCATTTTGGTTAGGTAAAATCATTCTTTCATAAGTATGACAGGTGACTAATTAGCACTAGATTTCGGTGACTTTGAGAGTTACACTGGTTTATGGACAACTCTGTCTCATGAAGTGAGGATGTCTAGACCCCTCGGCAAGTAGGGGACTCAGGAGATTCAGGGAGCAGAATGCGAAGACTCTTGCCAGACCACTGGTTTTGAGATGTAAATCACAATGTGGTAATAAGTACAAATTAATATATTTTAAAGTGTGTATAAATCTTAAGGAATTTCAGAATAAAGCAGTAATCATGAAAGGTTTCTTAGAAGTACGTTTTGAAATAGTATTTGGAATAAGTTATAGTCATTGTGTGGTGGGGAGCCTGGAAGAGAACATTTGAATGATGAGAACCTTCTTAGTAAAGGGGTTGATATGAGAATATGCGTACAGTTGATTTGAAGGCAAGGACTTGGCAGCCACGATCTGTAAAAACTGAGGGTTGTGGAAGAGGTGGGTGGGGGATGGGGTAACTGGGTGATGGGCATTAAAGAGGGCACGTGGTGTGATGAGCGCTGGGTGTTATACACACTGATGAATCATTGAACACTACATCTGAAACTAATGTTGTACTGTATGTTGGCTAATTGAATTAAAAAAACAAACTGATCCAAGCCTCTATATGGAGATATTTGGTGACATATTTTTCCTAAGTATAATGAAAAGAACCTTGTTCAAGTGCAATTCAGACAGACTGGAGAAGTGTAACACTACTCATCTTTCTATTCATATCTAAAAAATGAAAAAAATTTCCTTTGACATAATTTGGCAGTATCCATTTGATTTTTGTAAGTGGAAATTATTACAATGGATTTCTAAACTTAGGTTTGTGAACACTTTTTAAATTATTTCTGTATGTATTTGTGTGTATCATATATGTATGAGATATATATATATATATACACATATATATATATATGTATATATATATATGTCATCTTACCTAAACTTAACTAAGCTTCAGTGGAAATATCATCTTAGAAATTTAATAGGAACAAAAGTGTTTAGGTTTGAAAGTTGATTGTCAATAGATTCAAAGCAAAGCTAGGAATAACTTACTCTGAACTTTGTATAATTAATTGTGTTAAATTTGAATTGTAAGGGGATTCTTTACTTTTCCTTTGGGACTCTAGGTGGCAATGGTTGATTATCTTGTTTTTCAATCATTCAAAATCTTGGATTTGAATTTCTTCCTTAGTCATATGAATATCAGCATTAAAAGCCTATGCAAATCACAGCAAATTAAGCAGATTCTTAAAGGAATGAGGGAATACAAGAACATTTATTAAGATCTAATAGGTATCAGGTCATATGTTAGACAGTTTGCTAATATAAATTCTGTGAGATATTTTTATTCTCAAATATTATTTTTTAGCAGGAAACAAATGCCACAATAACAAGAATTCACCAGAAAAAAAAAGAGGGTCTATATGCAGAGTTGTGGACAGGGCTAAAGTGAGCCATAAGGGATGGGGGGCTTCCAAACTTGAATGGTGATGTCACTGCCTAGTGAGGACTATTGTCTGGAAGTAGGGCTGTGTGACAGGACACTGCCACCATCACAGTGAGGCAGAGGGTTGGTGAGGAGGTAATGCAGACTTAAATTTACCTCACATCCTCGAATTTCCTGTTTGTGTCTCCCATTAGCCAAATCTAATTGGAATCCAGGGGCCAAGAGAGCGTGAAGTAACTTAGTATGTAGGATTGAGCCTTTTGGGACATAGAGAATTGCTTTGTGGAAACAAATGAAGAATACGTAACACAATATTCTTTCTTAGATTTTCAAACAAGGACTTTTGAAAACCATATTTCTTAAAATCATCCTCTTTGTCATTGTTTAATTATTGAAGAAGAAAAAGCTAAAGCCCTAGTTCTAAAGGACACCTAAAAAACCTGATTGCTGTGTTTATTAAAGTAGCTTTGAGTTTCCTAGCAGCCAAGGAAAACAGTAAACCATGTTTACATAGCTCCTGTTCACCGCTGGGAAGCAAAACAACTGATCATTCTTGAGATAGGAATTCTTAGTGAAAAGTTAACACAGAATTTTCACTATAGGAACAATGAGCAACTTAGTATAGCAGTTTCATTAAAACTATGTAAACACAATCATGTAAATGTTTCTGGTATTAGCGTTTGGTTTAAATTGAAGTTACGGTGTTAAATTACAAGTTTTGGTTTCTATGTGTCCATCAACTTTTTCTTTTACTAATTTGCCTAAGAAGAGATTTTCATTTGTTAACCCATCTCTTTCTTTCTGAAAACTAGAAAAGCATCCCTAAGTACAATAAATTAAAACAATTAATATTTTATTTACTTTCAAAGCCCAAGTTATATTGAACTATTGAAATATAAAATATAAACTAATACATAAGTAGATACTATAGAGTGATTTATTATGAGAGTTTGTCTTTCCTATCATATATTTTTCTAGGCTTGACTTAATGATCAACCTTGCATCTATCTAAACTTTATGAGCTATAAATAAATAAAAACACAGGTGTTAATTCTTATTAATTGATCCAGTGCTATAAATGGAGACTTAAAGACCTAATAGATGGTACTTGTCCAGTTACTAAAGGATTTCCTTAAATACTGAAGTCTTCTCAAACATTTAGAACATAGTCTTGAAGATTATTAACTACTCCTCTCTTAAATGACAATAAAAATAGTGAAAGCATCATTGCCTTGGATTAATCACAAAATTAATACAAAGATATGACATTTACACAAATAGTCCAAGTTCAGATTTTTAGAGGTTTACCTTCTGTTTAGCATAGGTACTTGATGAATACCCTTCCATCTGAGTTTGTATCACACATGTATGTTTGAGGCAGAGAACTTAGATCCTGTGTCTTCGATCGAAATTATTGCTCATTTCCAGGCCAGCTGTGAGACAGGAGATAACTGATGAGTAGATATTGGCCATATATGTCCTGCCATGTTTTATATTAGGAGCCACAGAAAACACTAGAAAAGAGTGAGACACAATTTTTATTTTGAATTCTAGTTTGGGAATTAAGACCCAAAACAATGGAGACAGATCAAGGGAAATATATAGTAATTGGTAACTTATGTGTTTAAGAAGGTTCAGAGAAGAGTGTGATAAATGGAATATTGTAGTGGGAATGATTTCCAAAAGGAGAAAGATTGTCAACAGGACTTTGGTGAAAGGATAAAGTTTAAGTAACTAAGTAGGAGAGCAGATAAAGGACAGCTCCTTTTGGGGAAAATTTCTAATGGATTCAGTTGTCCAAGAAACTATACAGGTGCTAGAACCTTGCAACTCTAAGTGTGATTATTCAGCGTATGGTCCTAGCACCAGGTCTTAGAAATATTATAGTTTAGACTTGTCTCCTAACCCGCCAAATTAGAATCTGCATTAAAAAAAAAAAAGATTTATTTATTTATTTTAGAGTGTGCACTCCTGGGGTGGGGGATAGGGGCAGAGGGAGAGGGAGAGAGAATCTTCAAGCAGACTCCCCACTGAGCAAGAAGCCCTGTGTAGGGCTCGATCCCAGGACCCCAAGATCATGACCTGAGCCAGAATCAAGAGTCACCTGCTTAACTGACTGAGTCACTCAGGTGCCCCCAGAATCTGCATTTTAAAAAAGATCTTCTGGTGATTCATAAACCCTTTAAAGTTTCAGAGAGTCAGCTGTTGAGGGTCCCTGTTGGGTAGAGGTGGGGTATAAGTGAGCTAGTTAAGTGATGGCCAGAATGGGGAGGGCACTGGCAGTGAGATGAGATGAATCAGCAGACATTTCTGTGTAAAGATTGTGTTGAATTAATGGCTCTTCTGTCTCACAGCGGCAATCTTCCCTGCGTCATGCATTCAGTATCTCTGTATTGAAACTACGGGTTTACTGAAATCATCTTGTGTGTTTATCCACACATTAAATTTCCATTTCAAAAATATTTCAATTTTAAGGAAATGAAGAGGCAATTCCCTAAATTACAGGTTGCTACTTTTTTAAGGTTTTAAGGCCTTGTTTTGAAGTGTTTTAAGTAAAGTACTGCCACATCTGCCTCATATCTCTGTAACTTCCAGGAGATCAGAAGTGCATTGCCCGGAGGTAATGCTACCTTCTCAGTACCCGGCCTCTGTGCCCAGTAACACAGGTGTTCCCTTTGAAATCCGAGCCTTGTACATTTTCCCTGTCACTACAAAGTCTTTTCAAGACAGGTGAAGCACAGTAGTTAAACACCTGTGGTAATTTCCGAGTTTGTAAGGAATGTGTCCCTGCAGATTTCCATAGTGCTTTTTATACCAGATGACTTTATCACAAAAAACATCATACATTCTTTCAGCATTGATTATCTTGCTTATTTACTTATTTCACTGATGTTACTTTATTCATTGTAATTCTGAAGAATACCGCCAGCAGGGAGCAAAAAACGTGGCTTAAAAAATTTATAATGTGGCATTATACTTGGAATTTAAATCTGAAATCTTGTGAACTGTCAAATGTGTGACTTGCATAGAATAACAGATTCTTTTTTGAAGATCAGGTTATTGCTGTTGAGAGGATCATGTTGACAACTTACCCTATAGGATTTTTGGATTGTACTTTCTGATTCAAATAGGAGGACACAACAGTGATTTGGGGAGGGATTTAGTTTTGACACATGATGGATAATTTACAAACCTGTTTCTCCAGAAGTGATGGCACAGCAAGAATTATCTTTTATAAGTGGTATTTAGAAAGACATAATTCTCTATGTCTTTGGTTTTCTTTAGCAACTTCTACATTCGTGAGCTGTCTAAAAATCCTTGTTCCTTTTAGCTGTGCAGAAAAGTTACATGGACATTACATGTACATTATATCTTGGAAATCCATAAATCAATTTCACAAAAATGGTTAGCTAGTTGAAAAATCCTGTTCCTTTTGGCTGTGCAGAAAAGTTACATGTAGAAGTCTATGTCTTATTTCAAATGTTTTACCATTGTGTTTTTGGGATTAAGCTGAAGGGAGCCTGGTTTTAACTTCTTACTGAGAATATATTCTTGTCATATTCAATTAAGTTTCAGTTTATCTGTTTTGGACAATATTAAAACTTTCTTTAATAGAGATGATTCAGTAACATTTGAGCTCTTCTCTAGACTCATAATTGGAAGATCTGAAACCTTTTCGGTTTTGCAATCTTGTAAGTCACAATACAACTTTAATTCTATTTTTTTAAATTTAAGTGTAGTTGGTATACAGTGTTATATTATTTTCAGGTACACACAGCCATTCTACAATTCTATATGTTAGGCAGTGCTCACTATGATAAGTACAGTTACCATCTGTTACTACACAATGTTATTATAGTTTTATTAACTGCATTCTCTATGCTGTACTTTCATCTCTGTAACTTCTTTATTTATAACTGGAAGTTTATATCTCATAATCCCTTTCAACTATTTTACCCATCCCCCTCCCCTCACCTCCCTCCACTCCGGCAACCACCAGTTTGTTCTCTGCATTTGAGTCGGTTTCTGTTTCTGTTTGTTTAGATTTGACATATAAGTGACATATTTTTCTTTATTTGACTGAATTGTTTCACTTAGCATAATATCCTCTAGGTTCATCTGTGTTATTGCAAATGGCAAGATCTCATTCTTTTTTATGGCTGAGTAATATTCCATTGTATTCTAATAACATAACTTCTTTATTCATTTATTGATAGACACTCGGGTTGCTTCCATATCTTGAATATCGTAAATAATGCTGCAGTGAACATAGGGGTAGATATATCTTTTTGAATTCGTGTTTTTGTTTTCTTTGGTTAAATACTCAGTAGTGGAATTAGTGGATTGTATGGTATTTTTATTTTTGTTTTTTTGAGGAAACTCATTATTGTTTTTCACAGTGGTTGCACAAATTTGTATTCCCACCATCAGTGCAGGAGGGTTCCTTTTTTTCCACATCCTTTCCAACACTTGTTCTTTCTTTCTTTCTTTTTTAATGCTAACCATTGTGATTGGTGTGAGTGATATCCATTATTTCAATATGCATTTCCTGGTGGTTAGTGATGTTGAGCATCTTTTCATGTTTCTGTTGCCCATCTGTGCCTCTTATTTAGAAAAATGCCTATTCAAGTCCTCTACCAATCTTTAATCACAAAACAGATTTTGCTTCTTAGTTAGAAATCCCCTTAATTGTCATCAGAAAGATCATTTTGCAGTTTGTAAGTTCTTATGGGGCTCAATAAACAATACAGAACATTCTATAAGAGACTACAAGTGCAAAATAATAGAATTTTAAAGCTGAAAGAAATTGAAGAGACTTATTCTAGCTTCCTATTGTTACAGATAAGGAAACAAACCAAACTTGACATAATCAATAGACAAATTTGAAAGTACATAATTTAAATAAGAAAAAAAAACTCTTCCAGGGTGTATCATATATTTTAATTACCCACTGAAGTACTTTGAACAAATGCAAGCTTATTTTTACCCTGCCTATACAAGAAAATGAGAGGAAAATTTATGACTAATGACCTTACTTGCATATGTCCAGAAGACGTAGCTCTAGGGAAAGGGTGTTTTCAATACCATTGAATGCTATATGCTATTATTATTTCTGACAGCCATTGACTGCTCAGGACTGAGGTAGGTTTGGAGATATAAGAGTGGTATCAAAGTTAGGTATGCAGATATATATGTCTCAAAACAAGAATGTTTGCGAAATCCCTTTTGTCAAAATTTATTGCAAATGCTAAGATCATTTTTAAAAATAATTTCATCATGCTGTTTCTAGTTTTCAACGGTAGGAAGTAGACCAGAACTTCTAGCCTAGACTGGACTTTCAACATAATTGCCTTTTCAAACCACTGTGTTTATATAGTATTGTTACTTGCCAGAAAGCAATGAAGATTTTAAAAGTCCATTTAAATCACAAATTGTGTCATGAACTGATGTTTGTCATTTGATTATGCTACCTAATAGTATGATAGTCAAAGACCAATTTTGTCTTTGGCATTTATCTTGGAAATCCATTAAAACTGTATGAATTTTGCAAAAAGTAATAATGAATTAGTACATTATTTCTATATTATTTAGATATTTTTTTCATTTGTTAGATAATTGCAACATTGATTATATTTTTCAGTTTTTTTTTGAAAAAGTTAATCTTCTCTATTTAAAGACATTTTTCTCAGAATGTCTTTGAAAAGACCTATTATAGCTTTATCCACTTAGGTAGAATTTTGTAAAATGTTAGAAAATCTTACAATCCTATTTCTTCTTAATTAGAATGACATTTAACAATTATGAAATTATGTGAGTTTCGAGTCAATAATTTCTTTGTGCATTTAAAGGTGTCAGAGCATTTAAAACTGGTCAATTTAAAATGCCTTTACTTATTTATATATTTTCTTTATTGGTGACTCTAACTCTATAAAACTACTTTACTTCAGAGTCACCTAGGGTATTCTCTTTGGTAGACTAATTATCATGATAGAATTCCCAGGACATGAATTTTCACATTTTATGAATCTGGAAAGAGTTCTAAATTTACTATGGTCAAGAAAATATATCTGAAAATACTTAATCATTTTTAAGAGACAAAACTATTCTCAGTATCAAAGAGAAAAGAAAAGTAATATCACTAATGACAATTTTGCCTAATGTACAGTGATAGAACTTACTGGTAACCTACCAATATCAACTCTGTTAAAAACTACATCCTTGAGTGATTTCCAGCTGTCATCACCTATCATTAGAGCAGGATTGCAGGTATTCTGGTAAGAATTTGAATTGTATATGTTCACTCATGTTTCCCAGAGGATAGCAGTCAATGGAATTTTCTGTATGTGTCTAGATAGCTACATACTTTCCATTTTCTATCAGTGCAATATTTTAGTACCAAAATTACTTTGTATTCCTAGGCTTACTTTTGAAAGTCCTTTGTTAACATTTAGGATTTATCCTACAGTTACACACATACACAGGAAATAATAAAGCCTCCTTGTTGAGCTGGCTTTAAAACTATCATTGGAGACAAAGAATTTAGTAGTATTCTAAATGTTTCTCTTAGTAACAAAACTTCATTGAACACTTCACTGTGGTCTAAGAAGGAACAACTTACAGATGTAATTGGAAAATAGGGTGGTTTTCATTTCTACACACCTCAAGTACCCATTTTATAAAGAAATGGTAATTTTAAGTGTGGTTTGGCTTTAAATTAGTGCTGGGTGAATAGTTTAGAGAGGAAAAAAAAAAAGTCTGTCAGGCCATCATGATTTTATTTACAAACCTGAACTTAAATAGAAATGTGTAGAGACTAACTTACATTTAAATGGGATGGGTATGAATTATTGGTGGTCTTAAAACATGTAATATAATCTTGTACATAAAAATATACATTCCATGCTGTTTTCACAATAATATTTCTTCTAGGACAGCTGTATTTTCATTAAGTTTAAGGAGTCCTCTTGATTTGTATTATTGAACTTTATCTAAACATCTATGCTTGATTACATTCTTTAAATAGATAATTACTTTAAAAACTATCACTAATTAATATTTAAGTATTAATAGTAAATTTTAATTGCATGCTTCTCTGCTTCAGTTCTTATATTAAAATAATGTGTCCCTATTTTAGCATTTCTATAGTTCATTTGATATGCTTCCCCCCTTATTATTAGTGCATTATATAGAAAACTTGCCATGCCACAAAAAACAGCTTATCTATAGTACATACTTAATAATTAAATTTTTTAGTCCCTGAAGGGACCTGAGTTATCTTCTGTTTCTCATTCTGCAAATAAGAAAACTTAGCCTAAAGCATTTGAATGATACGTTTTAGATTTTATTTCAATTTTTATACAACAGATACGTAAACAGACTTTTGCAGTATAACGTATTTGTGAATTTGTGAATTTAGAGCTGGTTGTTTATCCTCTTTAAAAAGCATCCATCTTCAATTTCCTCAGAACAACCAATATCTGAGGTTGTACAATCATGTATAAAACAAGAGTAGATTGGCCTTGAATAAGGGTCCTATGGTCTCTTTTAAGGGCTCAGCTGGGTGGTTCATACTCTGGGTCTCTCACATGTTTGTTTGCAGTGACCTAGACTTGCAAACTAACAGCCTCTTGCCTGGACTAGGAAAACCCAAACAACCAAAACTCCTCCTGCATCTCTTGCTCTTTGTGTGATCTCTCTACAGTATTTTGCCAGCTACCTCTTCAGGGCACTCAGGCTCTAATTTCTTGGCTCAGGTTTGTCAAGATATGCACGGAGGTGCAGAGGGAGAGGGAGAGAGAAACCCAAGCAGACTCCACACTAAGTGTGGAGTCTGGGGCTGGATCTCACAACCCTGAGATCACAACCCTGACCAAGAGTCGAATGTTTAACTGACTGTGCCACCTTGGCCGCCCCAAGATGTGTGTTTTAAGAGAGAAAGAACTGACTGAATAGAGGCTGTATTTCATAACCTAGCCTGAGAAGTCTCATAGTGTCATTCTATGTATTAGAAGGTAGTTACTCTCCAGCTCAAATTGAAGGGAGGGGGAGGGAATTCAACTCCACCTTGTGGGGAAGAGTGTTTTAAAATCACTACAATGGCTTCAAGCCATTATTTGATTTATTTAGTTATTTAGTTAGTTAGTTAGCTATGGGTGCTTCTTTTTCCCTAGTGTGCTTTCCTTTGATTTACAGTCACGACTAGATTTCTTCCACCCTTTAAAAATCCAAGGAAGCAAACAAATTCTCCCTAGAACCTGGCATGTTTCTTTCTCCTCCTCCTCCTCCTCCTCTTCTTCTGCACATCTCTCTTTTTCCTTTCTGAAGTATTAACAAAGTAACAGCACACTTGCCTTCTCTACTTTCTCCTTCCAGTTAAGCATGTGCCCATGTGTTCTGATTTTCTCCCTTTCATTGATCTGAAATCACTCTTGATCATGAATTAGCACTTATCAGCTCTTGTCTTTCTGGGCTTCTCTGTGGCATTTGATCTTGTTTCCCCGCTCTCTACACCTGGAATCCTTGTCCATTGCTTCTATAATTTAATCCTCTTACAGTTTTCCCTTTATCTTTCTGATCCCATTTTCCCTGGTTTATTTTACTAACTCATTGTTTTTTCTCCCTTTTAAGGTTGATAATCTCAGAATTTTCTTTTTCATTCTTCTCATTCTATATCATCTTCCTGAAGAAAGTCATCTCTGGGTGAATAAAGTCAAAATTCATATCTTCATCACAGATTTCTTTCCCCAGTACCCCAGTCATCTACTTCTACTGTCTCTTTGGCACACATGCTGCGTGTATCACAGACATCTCACATGGCACCCTGGAAATTTGCATCGAGATACATTAAACACATTTCCATGGCAACAATCTATTTCTCTTTCTGTATTTTCTTTGTCCCAGTTTGGTAACCTTCATCATCTTCATCTTTTTTCTTTTTCTCCTCACGACCTACCTACAGTCATACGTCAATATCTAGGAATTTAAAATCGGAAACATGGTTTCAGTCTGTCTGCTCTTCTCCAGCCTCATTGCTATCACTTTAGAGTGTGTTCTCATATTCCAATTCCAGGACTATTTTCCTATCCTCTGAATATGCACAGAGTTCTGTGATTGTGCCAAGCCTGAACCCAGCTCTGCCTAATTCTATGTTTTTACAAACACACTTGCTACTACACTGCCTGTTTTTCAGATTAACAAATTGAACATTAAACCTAGGACATACAGAATAATTTCAGTAATAATTTTGTAATTTTAAATATTTCTCTGTAAATTATTTTAAAAGTACAAATTAGTCACCCTCATTGAATGTTGTATATAAAAATGCATATGTATATTTATAGGAATCAGATTCATTCATCATTTGCATACTCAATAAGTATTTATTAATCACCTTGTCTATATGACAGACACAAAACACAAAAAGTAGGCCAAAGATACTGTCAAGAATTAAATGACTGCCTCCAAGAACTCATAGTCTTGTGAAAGAGACAGATATATAGACAAGTACTAACATTGCATTGTAATAGCTGCTAAATGAAGAAGTATTACAAAGTTTTAAGAGCCCCAAGGAGGGAATAGCCTACATCTGAGAAAAATGGACAGGTGTCTAAAATGTATTATCTAAAGCTGGGCTGTGAAAAAAAAAATAGGGGTCTGTGTGAGAAATAACTGGGAGAAGGATATTTTAGACAGAGGAAACAATGCCAACAAGAGCAAGGAACAGCATGTTTTATGATAAGGAACAGTGGGACCAAGGATCCTGGACTTCATGTATATGGGAATTTGTTGGACGTGTTTAGACAAAGCAATCACCTATGTGTATTTCTGCTCACTTAGGTAATTCTAAACACTTATGGGGCAGCTGGAGGGATAAGAGATGGGTATAAGGGACTAGTGCAAAAATCTAGGTGAGAGATGGTGAGAACCCAGACTAAGATGTTGACTTTGTGAAGCAGTAAGAACAGAAGAAACTGAGCTGAAGCATACTATATTCTGAAGAAATGTCCAAACTCTACATATACATTATCTGTTTGTATCTTTATGTGGTTTTTTTTTTAAACTATAGACATGGGATGTAGAGCTGGAAAGATCTGCAGAATCCTGGGCAGAAGCTTGTTTGTGGGAACATGGACCTGCAAGCTTGCTTCCATCAATTGGACAGAACTTGGGAGCACACTGGGGAAGGTAGTGTAAAGTGTAACTTTTTTGTTTTTGATAATATAAATGCTTGAAATACTTATTAATTCAGCACTGAAAATTTTCTAAGGGTTAGAGCCTAAAAGGAAAACAAATGATCACACCAACACAAATAGAAAAACAAATGTCATAGCAGAATGACCAGCAGTATTTTAGACTTTTTTGTTTAAATAATTGACATTTTAGTAATGTAATGGGCATAAGTATTTAACATTAATAACTTACACAAGAATATCTCTCTACCAAAGTTTTTTACAATATTTGGTTTTACATTTTCTCCAACTTTACTTACTCTCGGTGGTTATTGTCTTTCAAATAGATACAGGCCCCCAACATTTCATGTACAAGCATGGTATGATGAAGTGAGAGACTTTAGCTACCCATATGAACATGAATGCAACCCATATTGTCCATTCAGATGTTCCGGTCCTGTGTGTACTCATTATACACAGGTATGTTTTGGGTATATTATACTTCATTTTTCTAAGTTGAGTTTGTGTAACTGTGGCAGAATTTAAGCTACTGAGTGTGTGTCTTATGTAATTTGGTATGGTTATTAAAAAAATAGGTATTGATTTATGTAGAATAGAATTATTAATTTCTATAAACAGTAAAAGTAATTACTAGGAAAAGTCCAAACATCATTTTAAAAAGATATTATTTCAATGATTTTACATGGGAAACATTTTTTATCTGGTCCCAGGAAATGCATATGGGGAGAAATTTACCATCTTCAAAGTCAGGTATCATTTTTTTATTTTCCAAAGAATAAAAATATAGTTTTATTCACCATGACACACTATTTACACGTGTGCAGCATATATGTAAAATATAAATATTTTATTCATTGTCCACAGTTGGTATTGGATAAGTTGTAAACCTCTAAATCAAACCACTAAGGGTCAATTCAACTAGATAAATCTCACCACAGATCTGAGTTACTAGAATCTCTATGGCTAATTATTAGTGAATATAAAGCAAAGTGTTCTGTCTGCCTTTGCATGTGACAAGATTAAGATCAGCACTGGATTCCCTAATAAGAAGTCACACTATGAAAATACACTTTGTGTAAGACATTTGAGCCTCTACATTTTTGTTCCAGTACAGTTTAAGATGAGAAATTCTGTTCCTTTGTTAAGTAAGCCTCTTCACTGACACATTAACACACCATTTAGGTTTGTGAGGGTGTAACTTTTGAACTATTTAGCAAATGCATATTTTGAAGATGCTTACCTTTTATAGCTAGATAGAGTTATTTACCTGTAGCACTCTTCTTTAAATTGAATCAAGCACTTCCCAAAGTCTCAGGAAAAATATCCTTTTGACATTGCTTTATTTCATCTTGAGTGATAAAGGTTCATCTCTCGAGTTCAGTTTTATACATTTCTCTCTGAGATATGTTGTCGTCTTACTTTGTCTCAGCCTATTTTTTCTGAGCCTTTCTTTCCTTCTCTCTAATGTAGGTGGTGTGGGCAACGAGTAGCAGAATAGGCTGTGCCATTAATTTGTGTCATAACATGAACATCTGGGGACAGATATGGCCCAAAGCTGTCTACTTGGTGTGCAATTATTCCCCAAAGTAAGTAGACAAAATATTACTTCTATATGTAAATCTTTCCTAACAACATGAAGTAACTTTATATTCCCAATTTTGTTTCTCATTTTCAGTGTGTATTATTGAGTAAAGTGTATTGTTTTAATTCTGTTTATTTAATATGGCAACAATTATGGTTGCTTCATGTGTAAGATCAGTGCTTAAAAGGAATATGAAAATTGAAAATATGATCTTTGTGAAGACAGGAGTTACATTTTTATATCTTTGGCTTTACTCATTACATTATTATAGTACATAAATAGTTTTAATAAGTTGGATTTATTAGAGACGAGGAACTATAGATTAACTGAGAAATGTATTTTCACTTGTGTAAAGACCATTGAATGATTATGTTGAAAATATTACAACTGTACATAGGGTCAAATCTAAGTCTAAAATCTTTTCATTAAAACAAATGGAATATGGATGAATATCCCATAACAGAGCTTAGTGTTCTGTGAAAGTTTAATTTTGCAATTTTTAACAATATACATAGCAAATTCCTTAAAATATTTTCAAAAGAATGAGACAGCAGTTCATATATAAACCTAGTAGCTAAAGGGATTCTGTGATGAAAGATACAAATGTTTTAAATCTACACACCAAAATCATTACTTAGAGGATAGTAATATTTTACAGTGCCTTATAAATTATGCTATATTAGACTACCTCTTAATAGAGTGGATCATCTCTTTAAGGGGAAACTGGTGGGGCCATGCTCCCTATAAACATGGACGGCCCTGTTCTGCTTGCCCACCTAGTTTTGGAGGCGGCTGTAGAGAAAATCTGTGCTACAAAGGTATGTGCTATTGTGTCATAATATTCAGTTTGATTTATATATATATATATATTTTTTAAAGATTTTATTTATTTATTCCACAGAGATGAGACAGCCAGCGAGAGAGGGAACACAAGCAGGGGGAGTGGGAGAGGAAGAAGCAGGCTCATAGCAGAAGAGCCTGATGTGGGGCTCGATCCCAGAATGCCGGGATCATGCCCTGAGCCGAAGGCAGACGCTTAACCGCTGTGCCACCCAGGCGCCCCAGTTTGATTTATATTTTAATCCAACTTCTACATTATTTGTATTTAAATGGCAAAAAGCGCACTTAATTATTACAATAAAAATTCCCAGAACTCTATTTAAAATATTTTGAAGCCATTACAAATATTTTAAAAATATAATATGAGTAAGTCTATCATACCAAATATGTATTTATAGGAAAGTTTCATCATTATTTCTGATAACCACTTCTAATTCTACTTTGAAATTATCCCAGAATGACAACTACATTTACATTTTTAAAAGCCACCGTAATGTATTATTGACTAGAGTTATATTTATAAGTGTCTTCATTTTGAAGGATTTAGCAATCTAATACAGTTTATTTTTAGCACTTTAAGAGTTTTTGCCAAAATACCTATCCATGAATCTTACTAAATGATGCTCAAAGAATTATACTAATTCTGTGCTCCTTATTGCAGAATATATAATTTCTCATGCCAAAATAACAAAAAAGCTATCATAGTATTGTAAAACTGTGGTAAAAGTAGTGCTCTGACATGCATTTGATGTGCTAAAATGTACATGTAAATATGGTGTCCTGTTAATAGCATATAAGAGAAAACTTGTCTGACAAAGTTCTGTGAAAATCCTGCTCTTGTTGGGCATCCAAGGGAACATTTCTATTCCCTTGTACTTTTTTCTTAATGATGACCAAATGAAGATTAATGTAGACTAAGTGTTTTAGAAAATATGAATTAATGCAGCTCTTTTTCAGTACTCATAAAGAGATGTCTTTTTTTCCCTTGATGACTGAGTGCTTGCTCATTAGTATAATGAGCAGATAAGAAGTAACGATTTATTTCACTCTGTTATTTGAGCCATTTTTCATTCCTGGAAGCATTTTTTGTTGTATGTGAGTCTGTTTTCCATTTTCTCCATCCCTAAACCTCCAGCCTACTTGCTGCCTCACCAGTGACCACTATTTTACTTAAAACTGACTATCCTCTTAATACATACTTCTCTTTTGTAGGTTCTGAGTTCTTGCACATACATGAAAGTAACATACCTTTCCAAATTATGCCACTGTTAAGCCCTTGATATGTCAACCTGGAAAAAAAATTAAATTCTCCATTGTTAAGTTTAAATTTCTGCACACTGAATTTCCTTCTAAAAGAGAAAAAACTTTCCATGGAAACTGACATTGTAGTAAATTAAAAGGGCATGGCAAGCCTTCTTTAAGCTGAATTTCCTTTTGGGAGAATTTTAAATGTGACTCTTTTGAAAATTTTAAATGTGATTCTCTAAAAAATATGATTTCATCTGGGAAAACAAATTCAAATACACTAAACACTTACTTCATTAGACCACTGTGTAGAGTTCATTGTACCATTATGAAAGGCAATCACTGATACCACTCTCAAATATAAAGCAAGTTTAGGAATGACTCCATTTAATGTTAGCCAAATGGAAGCATAAGTGAATCAAGAGTTCAAAGCTTCATACATTTATTTTATTTACTCCAATGCAGTACATAAGATCACCACCTTAAGCCAACACCTGTGCCAAAAAAACTACAGATTTTTCTAGCTTTAAATTTACCCAGGCATATAATGGTATATCATTATTTGATGATTTGTGTACATTTAAGGTGGGTTCATATTTCTTAAATCTATTCTAACAGAAGGATCAGACAGGTATTACCCTCCTCGAGAAGAAGAAACAAATGAAATTGAACGGCAGCAGTCACAAGTCCATGACACCCACGTTCGGACAAGAGCAGACGATAGTAACAGAAATGAAGTCATAAGCACACAGCAAATGTGTAAGACCTCTGCATGATTTATGCACATTTTAAAGTTTACATAAATGGCATATGCAACTATATTTTATTAATTGGGACAGTTTTAGAATGGCAAAAGCTTGACTTTAGATTGTACGTGATGAACTAGAGCAGCTTTCACATTATCTAAATTATTTTGGTATTTTTTTATTTTTTCAGCCCAAATTGTTTCTTGTGAAGTAAGATTAAGAGATCAGTGCAAAGGAACAACCTGCAATAGGTAGTATTTGTTATTATTCTCAAAATTACCTGACAAAATATGAGCTATTTTCATTTTACACTGACATTAAATTTTGTTCCCAATTTCTTTCATTTAGATATGAATGCCCTGCTGGCTGTTTGGATAGTAAAGCAAAAGTTATTGGCAGTGTTCATTATGAAATGGTAAGTACTATAAATATAATAATTTGGGAATAGGATCTTTTTATATAATATTTGATTTTTTTTAAATGCAAAAGTAACAGTTTATATAAGTATAGATACCTTGCTCAGATATGTTTGTTTAAAGTTATGTAAACAGTAATTAGATGTGTCCTATGGAGAACTCTTAATATTTTAATATCCTTTTCGCCCTTTTTTTCCTCCAAGCAATCCAGCATCTGTAGAGCTGCAATTCATTATGGTATAATAGACAATGATGGTGGTTGGGTAGATATCACTAGACAAGGAAGAAAGCATTATTTCATCAAATCCAATAGAAATGGTGTTCAAACAATTGGGTAAGTACCCAAATGATCTTTTGGATGAGATGATTTTAAATTGTAATAATGAGTTGACAAATTCTTTCAGAGCCAAGCATAGAAGAATTTATATGGAAGTTGGTAATTGTCAAGGCTCATTTGAGCTCTGTAATTTCCAAAGACACAAAGGAGCCGAAGTATGTAAATTCAAAGTTGAATAGTTTTACTTATAAAGAACATGTTAAAGCTCCATGTTTTCTGGAGTTTCATTAAGAATGTACAAATTTACAGTTTTTCCTGATGTGAAGCAATAGATTTTCTTCAGTTATGAAAGAAAATACCCCAGAGAAGCCTAATTAATTTGCATAGTCTCCCTGCCCTGCTTATGGAAAATGGTTTATTTCATGCAACAGTAACTTTGTTAATAAGATAAATTAGATTAATAGATAAAAGAGCATTTTGAAAAGTTCTCAAAAGTATGTAATATATTATGTACCTTTTTCCGTCTAAATGTAATTTAACTTAACATAAAAGCATTAATTTTTGAAATGTTTCTTATATTACATATATGAAACTATTTTAGAAGACAATATACTTTGATATATACTCTATAGAAATTAAAACAATGTGGCCTTTTGAAATAACTTTGTAGTGTCTTTCTTCTGTGTAAAAAAACAAACATTGAACCTCATATGGAATGCCTTTTCTTAAGATATATGACATAGTTTCTTTTCTTTGGAACTATAGAATTGCATGAAACTCCACAGTAGAGGATTCATAATGATAAGAAATAATTTATTAAAAACCCTTGCAAAATTGGGGGAATGACATTCTATGTATACAATTTTGTTCAAAGGCTTTATGTGTGGTTTTCAGTCATTAGCAGTTACTCTCTTAAGTAAAAGCTTTATAAGAAGCATTTACTGATTAGTTTAGTAATTCAGCAGATATTAATAACCTTTAACAAATAATACAAGTTACTAACTTTAGTAAGCCAAACACTGGGTGTTGGTAGAAAGAACACCTATCTTTTTTTTGTTTGTTTGAACTTAGTTTTTTATTATGTTTATTACAGAAACTCTTTTGAAACGGAAGGGTGTGTCATTAAAATACTATCACAAATGAGCTTTATCTTTTGTAATAGATATTTTTCTGAAAATCTGGGTATAAATCAACCAAAATTTTGATATATAATGGCATACCTATTCTTCTATTCCTGCTTCTTAATGATGCATGATGCATATAATAAGGAGAAATTCATTCATCACAGACATTTTACTAGATACTTGGGGGGGACAAAAAATGAATAACACACATTCCTTTAAGGCACTTATAATTTAGTTATCTTTTTACAATACTACCTTGTATTTACTGTTGTGAGAGATTAAATAGTTTGGTTCTATGGTGACAGTGAATCAGTATATTTAGTTTTAATTTTAATAGGAAACAAATATATAGATATAAATATGTGTGGTTTTTATGCTGTTATTTATGTAGTTTGAGACTGATCATGAGAGGAGACCATTTTCCAGTATCAAGAATGATTAATTTGGTTGGTATTGATTTGGTTCATACTTGAAGGTAATATGGATTTAGCATAAAATAGATGATATATTCTTCTACTACCACTTATTTAGATATTTAAGTAAGAATGTTTAAGAAGAAACAAAGTATTCATAGACCTTAATAATACCAGAAATTATGTTGGTGATGATGCATCAAAAAAATGATTGACATGTTTATGTTTTTATCTTCAGCAAATATCAGTCTGCTAATTCCTTCACAGTCTCTAAAGTAACAGGTTAGCACTTCTTAAAATCTTATTTTCTTATGACCATGTTGCATGTTATTGTTGCCAAAGATTTGCTTATTGTTTTGTGTTTCAATTCTTTAGTCCAGGCTGTCACTTGTGAAACAACTGTGGAACAGCTCTGTCCATTTCATAAGCCTGCTTCACATTGCCCAAGGTAATGTTTCCTAAATTTTGTCATTCTTCTTGAACAGTGAATATACATGGATGTGGCTTTTACTCTGTGATAACTGCTCTTGCCTGGAATTCTGTCTGAAGGCTTTGAAAGGTGTATGGTCTTGAGCTGTGAAGCCAATGGGAGTAGTAGGTTACCCCAAACCACCTGCACTCCAGACACTCCTAGTCTGCTTCCTCCAAAGGCCAGAGTGCGTTTGGCTGTTCCATAATACCGGGGCTGTGGGTGTTTTCTGTATGTTCACATGTGCTACGAAGACTTCTGTCTTAGTCTGCTCAGGCTGCTCTAACAAGATACCACAGATTGGGTGGTGTAAAAAGTAGAAATTCATTTTCACCTAATTCGGGAAGATGGAAGACTAAGATCAAGGTGTTGGCAGGTTTGGTTTCTTCTGAAGCCTCTCTCCTTGTTGCAGATGGCTTCCTTCTCTCTGTGTCCTCACAAGGCAGGGGGCGGGGAGAGACAGGGGCAAAGGCAGAGACACAGAAGATTCTCCTTTCCTGAGATCCTCCCTGATGATCTCATATAACCTTAATTAACTCCACAAAGGCCCATCTCCAAATAGAGTCATGCTGGGAGTTGGGCTTCAACATATGAATTTGGAGGGACACAAACATTTAGTCTAGAACAAGTCATTACCACAAAAACTATAATGATGTAACATATTTTCAAGCATTGTCATCCAGTTCTTAAATTGGATAAATCGAATTGCGATTGGTCAGTCAAAAAGCCCATCTTCTGGGGTGCCCGGGTGGCTCAGTCGTTAGGCATCTGCCTTTAGCTCGGGGTGTGATCCCAGGGTCCTGGGATCGAGCCCCGCGTCAGGCTCCCTGCCCCACTGGGAGCCTGCTTCTTCCTCTCCCACTCCCCCCCTGCTTGTGTTCCCTCTCTCGCTGGCTGTCTCTGTCAAATAAATAAATAAAATCTTAAAAAAAATAATAAAAGCCCATCTTCTGCCATTCTTTTATTTTTGTTTTGTATACTATATTTTTAAAAATTATAATGGAATTTATGTACTATGCAATAATGAAAAAGTACTTCATTTATCTGGACCACACTAAGGTGAAAATTGTTAGAAGTATTATGGCCATAAGTTGTAACCATACATAGGAAAAATGAAATATGTCTTTTCACATACAGTCTTATTTCTATCCACACTTCCTCCATTAATGCAAAGAAATCACATGTTAATTCTAAGAACCAGCAACAAGATTTAGAGAGAGAATTGTAATTGATAAACTGTAATTACTAAAAATTGAGGGAGCTCACTTCTTATGGAAGCTTATTTTGGAAAATCTTCATCACTTAGTCTTTTAAAACGAATGCAGTGTTTCACTTAAATAATGAGACTGGTTGTTCACAATGTAATAAAAGACTGTGATGATATAAGAAGTAGCTACTTCTTAAGGTAGTTCAGTGAAGCTGGCAAATTTTACCATTATGATATGATGAATAAAACAAAAATTTTAGAGTCATCCATTTGTGAATATTTATTAAATACCCACTGTGTACAGTTTTATGCTAGGCCTATCTCAGCCATGTGACTAGGCTTATGAGGACCAAATAGTAAGGATAATCTCTGTAGAGCATCCCAGCATAAAGCCTCCCTCTAGTACATGCTCAGTGAATGGTTATTTTAATATCTGTGGAATAATTTATAGCAATATTGTTCCAGGAGAAATAAAAATCACTGAGGTGAAATATTAATGTTTCCTATTTCTTTGGCTACTCCAGGAAGGAAAATATTCCTACGAGAGAAATTTTTAAAATGAAATTTAACCAGGGTGCCTGGGGGGGGCATTTGATTAAGCATCCAACTCTTTTTTTTTTTTTTTAAGATTTTATTTATTTATTCGACAGAGATAGAGACAGCCAGCGAGAGGGAACACAAGCAGGGGGAGTGGGAGAGGAAGAAGCAGGTTCATAGCAGAGGAGCCTGATGTGGGGCTCGATCCCATAACGCCGGGATCACGCCCTGAGCCGAAGGCAGACGCTTAACCGCTGTGCCACCCAGGCGCCCCAAGCATCCAACTCTTGATTTCAGCTCAGGTCATGATCTCTGGGTCGTGGGATTGAGCCCCACCCACGCTCAGCATGAGTCTGCTTGGGATTCTGTCTCTCCCTCGCCCCTCCCCTGTTTGTGCACGCACTGTCTAAATAAATAAATAAAATCTTTTTAAAAAATTAATTTTACCTTCTACTGTTACCAATGTAACAAATTGGTAGAAGTAAAGATTTATACATAATTTTGACCTTAAGTAGTCTGGAAAGTTCCCCTCCTGTTTTCTTCTAGAGATAAAGGGTTGTCTTTCCTTTTCTCATATAAAATTTTAATAGTTTCATAAATTATGCTATAATAGTATGATTTATATAACAGTTTATAACTTTTAGGGAACCATGTGGTTGGTACATCTGTTTCAGAATTTCATATGACTTAAATAAGTTGAGACATAAATCTATTCTGGAGAAAATGCCAAGAACAAATAAATGAAAGGAAATTAGCTCAAGACGAGCATGAAGAAACAATATTTACCTGTACAGTTGTGTCCTTGAGAGGTTCCATAGCAGGCAGAATAGCCCCAAATAAGCAATCTCTATTATTTAGTACTATAACCTTATAGATATCATGTGTTTGTGTGTTACTAGAAGTTTTTTTTTTTCTGACCTGGGGATGGGGCACGGAGGTGGTGGGCAGAAATCATATCCTGATTTACATGTATCTATAGATAACTTGATCTTTGAAACCTATTGAATGTTTAAGATGTAAAAGCAGGTATCATTAAAATATGTCAACATTTTTATTCAAAGCTTATAACTAAATTGTGTATAAAGGAATGTTTACCAGGTCACTATCTCTATTTTCAGTAGTACATAACAAGGTGTTAAAACTAGAGATTAGAACACAAGCCTGTAAAAACCTCCTGCAGTCTTTCTTTGACCTGAACTTGCCTGAGTAGAAACTAACTCAGTTTGGAACTACTGACCTTGGCCTTCCACAAACCAAGTGCTAAGTATAGTCAAGGTAGAGCCTACACTGTGAGCCTAAGGGAAGAGCCGATGATTTTACCACCACAGGATGGTCAGTGAATGCCCAGCTGTTCTCAAACACATGGGGAAAATTTTGCAGTCAATGGGGACAACTTTTCTCCTATAGAAATCCCCAACAGCATCTTTTATAAAAATCAGCTCTTTAAAGTTATAAAAACTCAGACTCATTTATTATTTATATTTAAATGGTTCTAGTTTGGATGTTATAATTAACAGGTATACTCTAAAGTGTACAATGTTACATAGATTTTAGAAATAAATGCTATTTCTTAAGAGCTGTCTGAAGGAGTTTGAGTTTCTTCAATTGGTAGAGGTGGTTACAATCAAAGTTTTTTTAGAATACTTTTGGGAAAATCATTGATTTGTAGTCATGTAGTCATTTTGTTGAGACTCTAATTTACTATTTACTAAAATGAATTCTGTTTTTTCCAGTTTTAGTTTTTAATTTCCTTTTAGTGCGTGAGTGTGTGTGCGTGTGGTGTGTGAATCGAAGAGTGCATTGCTTAAAAAAAATTGCCACTTGATAGTTTCTTAAACTCTCGGAGTGGAGTTTTTAAACATGTGATTGAACAGTGATAATTGGACCCTATGTTTAAATAAAGGGCTTTTGGATATGTTATTTAAATGAGCTAAGCCAATCAGATATCAGTAAGGCAATAGGCTATCTGGAGAAAGAATATTCCAGGCACAGAGGAAGATAAATGCAAAGGCCCTGAGGAAGAGCCTATTTTTTGTATGTTTGAGAAATAACTATTAGGCCAATATGACTGGAGGTAGGGGAGAAAGTGGATGAGAAGGATATAAGGTCAGAAAGATAATGGGGGGGGGGACAGGATAATGGGGACAGGATATGCAGGGCTTATTGGCCATTGTAAGGATCTTGTCATTTACTCTGAGTGAGATGGAAAGCCACTGGAGTATTTGGAGCAGAGAAATGATATGATTGGACTTGTATGCTTTTATATAAGTGGGGGGAAAAAGAGTAGAGGGGACAAGGTTGGAAGCAGGGAGATCATAGGAGAACCTATAGCAGTAAGCTAGACACCCGATGATAAAGTCTAGGGTAATAGTAACTGAGGTGTTTAAGAATGCTCTAATTTTGTTTTAACATATGAGCAAGAGAAATTGCTGGTGGATTGAATGTAAGATGTGAGATAAAGAGAAGGATTAAGGCTACAATAAAGGTTTTTGGCCTGAGCACCTAGAGTAATGGAGTTGCCCTTTATTGTAGGAAGCCTACAGAAAGAACAGATTTGGGGGCCAGAGGAGGATATTAGGAATTTGGTTTTAAACATGCTAAGTTTGAAATGATTATTAGAATTAAGTGGAGATATTGAATAAGCAATCGAACATACCAATTTGGAATTAAGAGGTCTCAACTGGAGATATAAATTTGGAAATCAATAATTTATATTCATGATTAAAACCACGAAATTAGAGGAGATACCAAAGATGTGAACACAGAAGAAAGAAACTATGAGATATGTGAGGCAGACAATGAGTCATGTTTTTCAAGTTATCTGTTTACTAAATTCTACAGATGCATTGGGTACCAATTACCAGATACTCAGAGATGCACCCTGATGTTTCTTTCTGCTTAATCCCAAAATTAGAAAGCTTCCTAGCTAAGTTAGAAAAGAAAAGAAGAACACATTTGTGCCAAAAGCTGGAAGTGGGTAAATTAAGCAGAAGCAATTGCATCTACTGCCTAGCTTGTACAATTGACCTACTTCAGAAGAAAAAAAAGATGAGTAGGGTTGAGAATGCTGTTAACTTTTGTGTGTGCCTGTCTGTGATCTTCCTAGTGAGAATGACTGAAGTAAGCAGCTACTTAATATTTATATATATATATATATATATATATGTATTTTTCAGAGTCTACTGTCCTCGTAACTGTATGCAGGCAAATCCACATTATGCTCGTGTAATTGGAACTCGAGTTTATTCTGATGTAAGTATCTTAATTTATGCAGCTCTCAGTATTCATGTATATATACATATATATATACACACATTTAAATGTATGTATGTACATTTATATATAGAATAAGGGAACAGATTATATGTGGATATACATATTCTCATAGAAGCTAGTCCGCAATAACACTGAAAAATGGCTATCCTTATGCAAATATGAGTGCACAATAATTTATTTATTTATTTATTTATTTTTAAAAGATTTTATTTATTTATTTGACAGACATAGAGACAGCCAGCGAGAGAGGGAACACAAGCAGGGGGAGTGGGAGAGGAAGAAGCAGGCTCATAGTGGAGGAGCCTGATGTGGGGCTCGATCCCATAACGCCGGGATCACACCCTGAGCTGAAGGCAGACGCTTAACCGCTGTGCCACCCAGGCGCCCCACAATAATTTATTTTTACTAAATTTTTCTTCATGTCCTATCCACATATTGTACATCAGACACCTATAAAATAGTCCAGAGGCATCCTTCTGCAGGAAAATTCATTTTGCTTTTTTAAATTTTCCTTTTGGTCCTCCAGGAACTTATAGTGTAAACTTGATAATTAAGAAGTTGTCAAATGTATGAACAATATCTTTCTCTGGCAAAGGAGTACTTAAAAAGTAGCATAGAGTCAAGAACAGATAATACATTAAAATACATACAAAAGGAAACCACTTGAGGGGATGTTATAACGGACAAGATTATTGGGTTGGACAAAGGACTATTAGGAAGGGCTTCTGTATGGACAAGTGCTCTTTGAGCCAGGTTTCAAGTGTGAGTTGATAAATTGGATTAGGGAGACTTTCTAGGTGGGATGAACAGCATCTACAAAGATGGGGAGGTGACAGCAAACACATAGGTTTGCTTGTCTCTGAACAGGTGAGCACTGAATCTCAAAGGGACTTCAGCCAATTTTGTGTGAGGGATGGAGGGATTCGGCTCTTGAAACATGTGAATGGAGAGTCTGAATGCATGCTGATGAGTTTAGATTTTATGTGGCAGACATTTAGAAAACATTAGAAATTTCTGAGCCAGAGAGATGCAAAAACAAATTCAAGAAATATACTCTTGAAACACATATTTAATAGAATACTACAGAGATAGGTTTGTGAAAAGAGGTCTGAAATAGTATTTACCACCTTATTTCTTTTGGTGAGTTCATTGAGGTCCAGGTTTGTTTTGTTTTGTTTTTCTTAGTTCAGCATTAGCTCTGAAATTTTCACCACATCTGAGTCCTTCCCAGGCTTCAGCTTTGCACTATACTTATCTGCAGCTTAAATGTATTGCTGGTATCCTAATTTATTAATCCTCACATTTGTGTTTATTTTCTTATCTTTCTGTCTGTTAAAATCATGTTCATTCTTCACATCCTAAATTATTGCCACTTTCTCTGTGGAGTGTATTGGGGAATCTCATGATACATGTATAATGTAGCCCTTCTTTCAACACCTGTAACTATTTTTTTCCTTTTACTACTTAGCTGATTCTGTTAGTGTTATGATTGTTTCTCTACCTCTTTTATTATTTTGAAGTTCCTTGAGGATTACAGCTGGGCAATTCGTGTATCATTTTTTCATCAACAATTTGATGTGTGCCAACCTGTGAACAAGACAGAATTATATCCTGACTTGACAAACTTAGAGCACACAGTGACATCAGAAATTAAGCAAATATCTTGCACATAAATATTTGTTGAAAAAATAAATTAATAAGTGTACATGAGTAAGCCTATCTAAAATCATCAGAGATTTCATAAGAAATTATTCTTTTTAGATTGTCTCTTTAAACACCAAAACTTTTCATTTTAGTTATGCCTGGTGAAAATCTTTCAAAATATCCTATACACTTCTGTACCTATCAGCCATCTATTTTTCCAGTTAATGTTTTATTAGAACTTACATACAGAGATCATTTTATCTTCCTTAGTGCAATGAATATAGGTGATTGTGTATTATTATGCAGATCCTTTTAAAAGTAAGTTGGAAATATAAGGATTACTATTATGAGGTCAGTGCAGAGGCAGAGATTCAAGCATTACTGCCAATCTCCCACCCCCTACAAAATACATTATCTCTTTAAATACAAGATACGGAAAGATAGCTTCTCTTCCTCCCTCCCCACCTTTCCCTCTGTCTCTCTCTTTCTGTTTATACAGCTACAACTTGTACATTCTATTGCTTTGAACTTTTTCTCATTTGTTACAAATGAAGTTAATTTCTGCATTCATTAACAATGTTTCACTGTTTGCACAGATAAATTCTTTTTCTTTTCATGATATATTAATTCTTACAAAGTGCGGGTATAAAAAGAAAATCTCTTCTGACCTTTGAACTCAAATAGGAATGCCTGCTGACTGCATAGTTATGGGCAAAACAATAGTTTCAAAACATATTAAGTGCTTGGATTTAGTGAATGTTATATCTAAGCACTTTTATTGCCTTGGGGAAAATGCTGATAATACTCTTTTAACGGAGCAAGATAAATACTGAAATGTGTACAGAATTATTTTTAATTTCATCTGTTATGAACCATATTGGATACAAACATTAATTCAGTGAGGGACTTTAAACTGAATAAAATGCCTCTTTAGAGTAGGGATACAAGGCTTTAGATATATGGTATTTTGTGATATAGCAAAAACATGAAAAGGATTAAATAGCTTGGTATTCAGGCTCTCTGATCTAATAAGTTCTGACTGATGCCACAAAGTTCAGAGCACAGTAATAAAGCAAGGTCATGTAAGATGCACATGCTTATGTGAACTTAAAAAAGCACATTAAGTCACTCACATGTGCATAGAGATAAAAAAAAAAAAAAGAACACACCAGTGGGATCAGAAAAGACCCCTCGGATATGAGGGGGATTGTTTTATACTGAAACAGTTCAAGTGTTTCATTTTGTGGGATTTCCTCAGGCTGTATTCAGCTATTGACAAATTTTGGTAGAATATTAGGATTAAAGCAAATCCCAAAGTCTGGAGAAGACTTTAATGGGACAAAGGAAAAGAGTCGACTTCTAGAAATCCATAGTTAATAATTTTAAAGTGTTGGACCTGAAAATAATTTTCTCCCCATAGAAACCCAATTCAATTCAGACTATATAACTGGTACAATGTAATCATAGCACTTTCCTAGTACTTCATGTCAGACCATTCAAACCAAAGTGATAGACATTGCAAACATAGGTAAGAAGCTATGATTGTTCTTTATATTTTTCTTCTTGGGCATATTTTCTCTGCATAGATTACATTATTTAGTTGAAGAAAACTCTCCATTTAATAAACACCTGTATTTTGGAAAAGGGACCATAAAGATATACAGAGTTATGATTTGTTTATAAGTCAAAACTAAATGAGGTACAGATAGTAAGCCTGTGAACATTTGGTCAGGGTGACTCCAGTAGGGACTAGTAAAGGCTGAAATGTAAGAATGCTAAATAGGTGCTTCAAGAGATAAAAGGAGCAAATTTGCATCTGATTGCTTCACTATAGAAAAAGCCTGCTATTTGGAAACTCAAATGTTTGTTAGATTAAATGGCGAAGGGATTTTACCATTGTAGCCACCCTTAAGATCTGCCTCAGACTCTCTGAGAATTGGCTTTAACTTTGAGATTTTTGAAACATTCCTTTAT
This sequence comes from Ailuropoda melanoleuca, assembly GCF_002007445.2. Taxonomy (NCBI): domain Eukaryota; kingdom Metazoa; phylum Chordata; class Mammalia; order Carnivora; family Ursidae; genus Ailuropoda; species Ailuropoda melanoleuca. The sequence continues at coordinate 47,073,288 of NC_048226.1, forward strand.
GCACAAAATATCAACCTGTAACTGCTGAATATCCACATAGAGACAGGTGCCATCGACTTAAGTCCAATAGAAGAGTAGACTGGACAAGGTCAGCAGGAAGTTTCTAGTAACGATGGGTGTTTCCTTGTCCTCTCAGCTGTCCAGTATCTGCAGAGCAGCGGTACATGCTGGGGTGGTTCGAAATCATGGTGGTTATGTTGACGTCATGCCTGTGGACAAAAGAAAGACTTACACTGCTTCTTTTCAGAATGGAATCTTCTCAGAAAGGTAAATTTAAAAACGTATACATATATATTTTGTATTTTATATGTTTATAGTCTCTTTTCCTCTTTCTCTCTCTATACATACATACACACCCCTTTATACTTGCTTTACAACTAACTCACTTTAGTGTGGGTTTGGGGTTATGTGGCTGCTCCAGTGTGTTTCCTTTGCACATACACTGTGTAGTAGCTGGTTTTCCGGGGATGGGAGAAGCTGCAGTACCAGAGGTGCCTGTCTCCTACAGGCTTATAAAAGTCAACATGAAAATCGGATTATGAGTCAGAACCAGTTTTTTGTTAAGTGATTTTATAATAAGGAAATTTCTTTCATCCTCTTTTGGATTTTCTAGATTAGTTTTTATATCTAACTCTTTCTAGGTGAGCAGGGCACTGAATATTTCTCTAATCCAGTTATATGACAAAGTATTTGCAAAAGAACGAGTCTGATTTCTCCCTAGAACCAAATTCTCTTTTTGATTAGAAGTTGGATACCTAGTATGACATAATTGAATGCCTTCTGGTCATCTCATACTATTCAGTCCATTAGTATTAATATATTTTAGTGGTTTGGGAAAATTCATATGATTTACTTTATCAAGTATTTAAAAAAGTTAAGATCAAAGAACCTATAGGGATTTTTCAATCGTTTGTACTTGGGGAAGTAACATTAACTCTCATGTATATTGTATAGATACAGAAAAGTCCCTAACTTTTAGACATTTACTGGGTTCTTTAAAATTGCCCATGGAGGTTTCATACATAGAGTAAAGTTTCTATAAAGGACACCCAAGGATAGTGCTATGTAAGGTATCTAGATTGCCTTACACAAAACCATCTGAGTGCCATCTTTATACAAAGAGAGCTTTGCATTTAGCATCTGTTATGCGCCTGGGAAATTCATAGTAGGTGCTCAAAAATAATAGTACTCTAGAGTATTGCTTAAGTATCACTGTCTTCTTAACTTGCAGTTAACTTTTAACCCTATCAGTCAGTTGTAAACCTGGATCTTAATATTCCCCAAGTAAAAAGGAATAACAGCTGCTGAACTCTGCTTTATTAAAATCAAAAGTGGTAATACAGGAAAACATGATCTGGAATCTGTTAAGTTCTATATAAAATACTATTATTACCACTGTGCACCTTAAATTTTAGTAAACTTGCAGCCCAGCATACAACCAAGATATAAAGAATTATGTCATCCTCACTCAAGCTTTCCAATAACTATAAATTATAGTAGCCTAAGAAAGTTGGCCATCTGGATTCATAGAGCTGCTTTCTTGACTGTCATAAGTAAGCATGATTTATTTGGAGCCTTGTATATGGAGATGACATCAATATACTTTCTGTATTTTTTTGCAGTTTACAGAATCCTCCAGGAGGAAAGGCATTCAGAGTATTTGCTGTTGTGTAAAATGGAACACTTGGAAGAGGATTGTAAAGACTGTTCCAAATGCCATATTTCCTGAAGTTTGTATAAAATTGTAACATTACTGTACAGAAGATATCAACTATTTTCAGCCCCCCAAAAAGTGCCAAATGCATATAAATCTTGATAGATAAATTCTGTAAAAATTAAACATGGGACATTATTAACTTTGGGAAAAGTAATATGTAACGGTTTTAGAAATCCTGTGTTAAATATTGCTATATTTTCTTAGCAGTTATTTCTATAGTTAATTACATAGTCATGATTGTTCTACATTTCACATGTTATTTTATATGGTGCTTTGTATATGCCACTAATAAAATGAATCTAAACATTGAATGTGAATGGCCTTCAGAAAATCGTCTGGTGCATTTAAAAATAATCAATTCTTAAAAAATGAAAGGAACCATAGTATCACATTTTCCCCAGTTCAATATTATGCCATTACCTACTCCAAATAATCAGAAATTGTTTTCCACTTAATACCTGTATAGTTTTTCTCTTCTGTTAAGTTTAGGCATATCAAATATTATGTCCTGATATTGCACTTCTTATTTTGTATAAAATAATTTCTTAATGTCCAAATGAATCTATTAAAATGTTTGATTCCTTGGGAATGGCTTTAATAGTAAGTGGAATGAACTATTTGTTCCATGATAGAGTAGTGGTATGAAAACATTCCTAGTGATAATATAGTAAATATAGGGTTAAGCACAGGCAGCCAGAGCTTTCTATGTATTGTTCAAAGTGAGGTCACACATTTTTCTTTTGTATCCTGGCAAATACTCCTGCAGGCCAGGAAGTATAATAGCAAAAATTTTAACAAAGATAGACTAATGTATCACCATTGCCACTGATTTTATTAATGGTAAATGGCCTTGTGTATAAATGTTGCCATATTATGGTACTTATGATGGTGATATATTTGTTTCTATGAAAAATGTATTGTGCTTTGAGACTAAAAACCTGTAAAGTGTTAATTTTGGTATTTTTTTTTCCTCCTGGTGAATTTACTCTTTCCCTGTAAACATATTAAAATTAATCATGTTTCAAAATATTATTTTAGTCCCCTTTCTTCCTTACTTTGATTTAGAAATCATTTTAAATTAACAAAATTATCGTTAAGTCTTTTAAATTTGGGTTATTGACATTAGTATAAATACCATCCTTAATACCAGAAGTCTGCAAAGTCAGCTTGACCAGGTATTTGTATATGAAAGAGAAGACAATCATATTATTTAGGAGCATTGTATCATGGGAAAATTTGAATAAAATGAGGAAAGAATCTGAAGGATATAAAGTAGTTATAAAAAATTGACAAGATAGTAAATATTTCATATATTTTCAGAAAATAAATGATTACGTGTTTACGAGAAGATAAAGGGGAGATAAATCATATGCAGAGATCTGGAAAAGCAAGAGAGCTGGATAAGAGAAAAATGAGAAAGGAGAGGCTCACATAGACCATTTCTGGAGAGCAAATGGTAAAGAAAATAATATCATGGGGCGCCTGGGTGGCACAGCGGTTAAGCGTCTGCCTTCGGCTCAGGGCGTGATCCTGGTGTTATGGGATCGAGCCCCACATCAGGCTCTTCCACTACGAGCCTGCTTCTTCCTCTCCCACTCCCCCTGCTTGTGTTCCCTCTCTCGCTGGCTGTCTCTGT